>NC_045546.1:15265161-15340161 GCF_009769535.1 Thamnophis elegans | reverse complement strand
TTGCCCCAGTTCAGTTCTGCTGTGCATGTACATGCACCTCCCGCCAACCAGCTGATTTTTGGGTCTCTCCCGCACATGCGTAGAGAGTGGATCACAGGTGGATGCGTACATATGCACAGGGGGCATGGCACATGCAGGCATGTGTGTGCATGTGCTGGGGTGCGCATGTGGGGGGGACACGCACATATGTATGGAGGGGGGTGGGGCACACATGCGCTTTGGACACTCGGTCCGGAAAAGGTTAGCCATCCCTGCTCTGTTCTGTTACAGACATTACTATTGTCTTCCCAAATTGTCCAAACAGAATAAGGTGGTAAAATCTCAGATAGTAGCAGTATTTTTTTAACAACAGAAGTTATTTTCAATCATTGCTTCTCTTTTTATATATAGTATCTTAAATGAACTGCAAGGATCCTTAGAATATGTTGTATGTACTACAGCGGTTTAAATATTTAAAACGTTTGAAGGGATATACCTGCCCATGATCATCCTAAAGCCTTTTGAATATAATCAGTAAGATTACGCTAGAGGCTATCACTTATTCCAAACTATTTTTGAATCAGAAGATGTTATGGCAGAGGACAAGGCACATTTTGAGCCAGCCACTCAAAACCGTGAGAACCGAAATGTGCAATATTGTATGACAAAGAGGAATTTAGGTATTCAATTTATTATTTTCAGAACTGCTAGATATAGAAGTCAAATTAAATTATTGAAACCGATCAATCAGAATAGAGCTGGAAGGGATATTGGAGAGTCTCCTAATTCAACCCCCCACTCAGCAGGGGACCCTATACCATTTCAGACAAGTGGCTGTCCAGTCTTTCTTTAAAACCTCACAGGGGTGAAGCACCTACAACTTCTGAAGGCAAGCTGTTCCACTGGTTAATTGTTTTCCTCTGTTAGGAAGTTTCTCCTTAGTTCCAAGTTCCTTTTCTCCTGATTAGTTTTCAACCATTGTTTCTTGTCCTGCTTGCGAGTGCTTTGGAAAAGGGATTGACCCCTCCTCTGTGTGGCAGCCCCTCAAATACTAGAATATGGCTATCATGTTACCCCTTGTCCTTCTTTTCTCTGGACTAGCCATACCATGGTGGGATTCAAATAATTAACAACCAGTCCTCTGTCCTAATGACCAGCTTGGTGGTCTTGTGATTGGGTGGGTGTGGCCAACTCAATATCACTCAGTCAATGGGCACTTTGCCTTAGCTGTTACAATGTAAAAAAGGTTAACTGAAGAGGCAGTTTCTGTAAGCAGGGCAATAAAGATTAGGCTGGAAACAACACCAGAATGTTTCCTTCCTGCCTTCCTTATAGGATTAGCTCTGTAAAGTGGGGAAAAAACAAAAGGAGATTTCTTCCAACAACCGGTTCTCCCGAACTGCTTAGAAAGTTACCAACCGGTTTCTCCCAAATAGGTGCGAACTGGCTGAATCCCACAACTGAGCCATACCCATTTCCTGTAACCGTTCAGGACATCAGCACATTTAACATGTTGCCAGCCTCAGACTAGAAAGGAAATATAAGAAAATTCCAGATGAAGAACAGCTGTATCAATGCAAGCTTGATCTTATTGAAACCATAGCCATTTTCCTACATTATATTCTCTATAACACGGGTGTCAAAACTTGATTGCATCAGAGGTGGTATTCAGCAGGTTCTGATCAGTTCTGGCGAACCAGTAGCAGAAATTTTGAGTAGTTCAGAGAAGCGGTAAATACCACCTGACTGTCTCCGCCCCCATCTAGTTTCTGCCTCCTGAGTCCAGCTGATTGGGAGGGAATGGGGATTTTGCAGTATCCCTTCCTGCCATGCCCCACCAAGCAGTGGTGGGTTGCTAATCCCGTTCCAACCGGTTCGGTATGGAATGGGGGCCGGCGGCGTCCTCATGCAATGCGCCGCAGTTCACGCATGCATCTTAGCACCTGCGCGATGCCTCCAGCTGCTCGCACAGAATCGCGCAGGTGCTGTATTGTGCCATCCAGCTGCTCGCAGAGAATTGTGCAGGCGCTGTATGTGCCCTGCGTCTGCATGGAAGCGCAGAAGCCTTCAAAGACCGGTAAGGAGCGCGGGCGGGCGGGTGGGCCCTTCGCCGTTCCTGGAAGTTATTTACTTCCAGGTTCGCTGCACCAACCGGTTCGCGGGGAACCGCCGCAAACCGTTAAAAGCCCACCCTGCCACCAAGCCTCACCACACCCATCAAGCCACGCCCACAGAATTGCTAGTAAAAAAAAATGAATCCCATCACTGGATTGCATCTTGTGATTTATTGCGACTTTTTTTGAGTTTGTGAAGCCCTTTTTTTGAGTTTGTGAAGGGTGGGCATGGCCTGTGTGTGACACATCTGGTCCGCAGGCTGCCAGTTTGACACCTCTGCTGTATAAGGAACAGTTGCTCAATGTAATGTGTTTCCATTACAGTTAATTTTCAGGGCACTTAGATTTGTTCTGTTTTACTACCACAATGACTTCTCTCTCCTTTTTTCTAAGTTCTGCTATATTGTCTGCAGAATGTGGACAAGCCAGATTATCTAGTTTTTAATCTTTGTTGATGTTGACCTTACTTAACCACAGTAAATAATTAATACTATTCTCAGAGTATTATCTTACCAATGACCAATGTTGTTCCATATTTCCCGAACATGTCAAACGTATCCTACATCAATGGCACTAGGCAACTAAATAATTATTTGCTTGTCATTAACAGTACTGTGCATTTCTTCTTTTTATCTTTGATTACAATAAATAACTAATAGTATTACTTTACCACTGAACTATTCCATATTTCCTGAACATGTCAAATGTATCCAACATCTATGATACTATGCAACAATTATATAATTATCATTTGCTCATCATTAACAGTTGTATACACTTTGGCTTTTTATTTTGATGACAATACATGACTAATATCATTTCTCAGGGTATTTACCTTACCATGAACTGTTGTACCATGTTTCCTGAACATGTCAAGCTTATCCAATACCAATGATCCCATGTAACAACTAAATAATTATCATTTGCTTGCCATTAACTGTTTGGTACATTTCATCTTTTTATTATGTCCAGCGGCTTTTTGAGGTGTCTGTTTATAATTCCCTTCCTTAAAAAAAAGCAACACCCTTGTTGTAATTCATAGTTATAATCTTGCCGTTCCCATAATTTACAGCTGCTTATAATGAATTTTAACATGTCTTAAAAAAAAAAAAAAGCACTTGACTCATTCTTGAGAGCAGCCCATTACAAACAGAATGATAAATGGTCATCCGGGGATATTAGGATGTGGGATACATTGCTCCATTTTGCAATTCTCTGATTTTTATTGCGACTCTTGTGAAATTCCCAAACCAATTTTTTGCAGAAGTAGGCAGAAGTCTACCGTCAGCTAGTGATTTATCCAAAGGTTATACCAAAAAGAAAGCATGCTGTGCCGTCATTGAAAAATGATGTTAGCAAATGTTCTACACCAACGAGAATAGCGAAAACGTTTCTGAACTGGTTCACTGGATCGTTGGAAATGTAGCCAGGCCCACAGAACATTCTATCATATGTGGTGGACGTGTACAGCAGCAAAAAAATATTGGAGAAGAATAAATAACTGGCTGGAAGAGATAACCACCACAATCAATAGAACTAAAACCAGAACTGTTGTATTAGGGGTAATTACAGGCAGTGGTGGGTTTCAAATTTTTAGAACCTCTTCTGTAGGTGTGGCCTGCTTTGTGGGAGTGGCTTGCCAGCCATGTGACTGAGTGGACATGGCCAACTTGTAAATGTGGTGAAACTCACTTAACAATGCTCTTGCTTAGCAACCAAAATGTAGGCTCAGAAACGCTGGCATTGAAGTGTGCAAGTCTTAAAGCTGTCAAATTACAAGACCTTGCACCCCACCCTTTAGAAAAAAAAAAACCCAGGGGTGTTCAAACTTGACAGCTTTAAGACTTGTGGACTTCAACTCCCAGAATTCCTCCTCTTCGTTCTTCATCTTGATGATGTGCGGACGGGTGTGGGGAGGGAGTTGGAACCAGTTCTAAACAGCACTGTAAGATTTGTGGAAACTCTTCTATAGAAGGGTTATAACTGGCAGGAATCCACCCCTGATTACAGGAAATTATGAGAAAAAAATGCAATACTTAATACTACATGTAATAACTACAGCAAGAATCATATAGCACAAAATTGGAAAAACAAAAATATACCAACAGAAGAAAATGTGATTTTAAAAAATAGTAGAATGCGTTGAAATGGACAGACTTACAAAAAGAAACTAAAAGACAAAGGATCTGAGTATTATTTAGTATGAAATTTATGTACAAATGGCTAGAGGAAAGGTGCAAAGGATAAGAAAACATTAAAGGGAAAAAATATTAAGAAATTAGAAAACAATCATAAAACCGCATAATTAACAAGAGGGGGTAAATGAGAAATAGTTATGAGGAATATATGTGCATAGATAGATATAAGATTTATTGTATAGAAATTAAGTACATTGAAAGTGTAATATGTATAGAAAAATATAGTATAAATTACCATATTAGTAGATGAAGAGTGTGTGTGTAAAGTTATACATGTATAGATAAAAAGTGGTAATGGAGGCTTACCGATGTGAAATGTTGCAAAGATGATATTGTGTTTTAAAAAATGGAAAAAAAACTGTTTAATAAAAACATTTTAAAAGAAAAATGATGTTATCGTTTGAAGCAAAAAAAACATTTTGCTCACCTGTTGGCAGGAATTATGTTACTTAATTTGACCAAGCCCCTAAATCGTATTTCATTTTATGCATTAGTTAGAACAGGGCAAACTTTGTGGTTGTCAGAAATCTCACTTAGCATTTGGGAGAAGTCCTTAATTTTGCAAAATGGACAAGGCTACTACCACACCCCTAAAAACAGATCAGTTTGGGGGCCAGATTTTAAGGTTTCTTTGTTTTATTAATATGCTTATTTGACGGATTTCAGGTATTTTCCTTATCAAAGTAACTAGCTATTTCAGTAGTCAATGACAAAGAGGCCTCGGAAGTCATATAATGGGGGATGGTGGAGTAAACAGCAATTTTGAACTTTAAAAAAAATCAAATAATTAAATGGAAACATTAAAAAGAAAGGACAGTTCAATGGTAGAATTTATAATTTTCAGGCAAATGTATACTCTTCTATGAAAGGCGAAACTTTACCTTATATAGCCTTCAGTTCTTTGTCTCCTGGAAATGAATTCAGTTTAAGAAATCTGTTTCTGCTTTTCAGTTCCTTTCTCCACTTTGCAACAGTGAAGACTTGGTGTTTAAACAGGCCTTAATTGCTAGATTCTCCTATTTTTCCCCCCTCCAGCCTATACCAGGAAAGCCAGTGGCCATTGCTTTCCCTTCTAAAGGCAAGTCTACATATTTTAACAGCAGCCAGGATTGTATACGCCCAATACTGGAAAAAGGGAGGAAACCTCTACTGATTATAATATGCTCAAAAGAAATTCTGGAATGTGCAGAGATGGATAGGTTAACCCTAAAAATCAAAGAAAAAGAAGACGGAATATTGTATGACATGGGAACTTTTTTACAATGGCTAGGTGATAGATATAAAGCAGTGATGGTGAACCTTTTTGGCACTGAGTGCCAAAGCTGGAACATGTATGCATGTGTGAATGCCAGAGTCCCAGTGCACACATGTGCACTAGCCAGCTGGTTTCTGGCATGCTTGCTGGCCAACTGGTCATGCATGCTAGAGGACTGGAAATCCGAAAACCAGCTGGCCACTGCACATATGCCTGTTGGCTTTTTTTACTATTTTCAGGCTGCCAAAACAGCCTGGAAAATGTCCTGGAAAATGGCTCCAAACCAGCCTGAAAATGCCCCAAAACCTGACCTGAAAATGCCCCCAAAATGGGCCTGATTTGGGGGCATTTTTCAGGCTGTTTTCCAGCACTCCAGTGCCTGCAAAGACCAACTGGCAACAGCACACATGCCCATAGAGAGGGTACTGTGTGCCACCTTTGGCATGTGTGCCATAGGTTCGCCATCACAGATATAGAGGTTAGCTGAGTGGATTTATGTGAAAATGTGGACTACGTGGGAAAGAAAAACTGATTAGTAAATACTTGATGGCTATACAATTGATGTCAATATGGAAGATAGTATATTTTTAAGAACTATCAATATGATCAATATATGTTTGTATGCTGATATGATTACGATGATTATGATGATATGTTTATAGGTTGATACCTAGAAACACACTCTTCAATATAGAAATGGAATTTGTGATAGAAAAACTATAAAAAGTATTAAAACTTCAAGGCAAGTCTTTGAGGAGGGGTAAAAAATGTGAAAAGAAAAGGAGAATAATAGCTGCAATTTCATTGCTCTTTCAGTTGCCAAGGCTAGGAGGGAAAGACTTGATCAATTTTACCCCATTAAAGGGGAAAAAAGCAAAATAAATCAAAATGAAGATCCAGCCACCATTTCACAATTCACCTCTAATGCATGAAAAGAAACAACAACAAAGATGTGGCCAGCATTTCACAATTCTATTTACTGAAAAATTTATTTTACTTGAAGTAATATATAAAGAAGAATCCAAATCAGTGGTAGGTTGCCAATATTTTACTATTGGTTGGGGCGCGCTTGTGCGCACACTCATGATGCCTTTGCACATGTGCAGAAGCTTCTGCACATGTGCAGAATGGACTAGGGTGGTGGGGCGGAGCCTCCCACCCTCACTATTACCCGTTCATCTGATCTGGCTGAACTGTGAGCAAACCCACCTCTAGTCCAAAGAATCCAGGTTTTCATGTAAGGAAGTACAGCAATGCAGCATCCCAGTATGAGAAGACCATCAAAGATGGAGGATGGACACTGTTGGCAGGATTGTCATGTCTAGGGGAGAGATGATAGCAGTATTCCAATATTTGAAGGACTCCTAAAGCTGGGCGCTCAAGCTATTTTCCAAGCACCAGAAGGCAAGACAAGAAACAATGGATGGCGAGAAAACAATTTAGAGCTAAGGAGAAATTCCCTTACAGTGAGAGCAAAAAACCAATGAAATAGCTTGCCTTCAGAAGTTGGGAGTGCTCCATTACTGGAGGTTAAAAAAAAAAAGACTGGACAGCCATTTGTCTGAAATGGTATAGTCTCTGGCTCGAGCAGGAGGTTGGACTGGAAGACCTCCTAGTCCCTTCCAATTCTGTTATTTTATGATTCTAGGAATGAAGGGGACATACGTATCTGTCAAGGCACACCCGAGCAAAGTAGAATGGAGACATTTGCAGAAACAGAATGAAGCTGAGCAAGCAGACCAAAGTCTCCTGCTTTTGCATAGGGGACTGGAGGCTAAAACAGATGATGAATGGTGCAGGAACTGGGGTATGTCTAGTTTGATTAAAAGAAGGACTAGGGGAGACATGATAGCAGTGCTCCAATATCTCAGGGTTGCCACAAAGAAAAGGCAGTCAAGCTATTCTCCAAAGCACCTGAGGGCAGGACGAGAAGCAGTGGGTGGAAAGTAATCAAGGAGAGAAGCAACCTAGAACTAAGGAGAAATTTCCTGACAGTTAGAACAATTAATCATGGAACAACTTGACTCCAGAAGTTGTGAATGCTCCAACACTGGAGGTTTTTAAGAAGAGAGTGCACAACGTGGCACGACATAACCACGAACGTAAAAAGCACGCCGACAACACCGCGGCACTAAAACCGCGATGTCAAAAGCGCGCCGACAACACCGCGCCGACAACACCGCGCCGACAGAAGCGCGATTTAACTTAAGGTAAGTTTAGGGTTAGGGTTAGGGTTAGGGTTAGGGTTAGGGTTAGGTTTAGGGTAGGTTTAGGGTAGGTTTAGAGTTAGGTTTAGCGTTAGGTTTAGGGTTATTTTTAGGGTTATGTTACAGCGCGCTTCTGTCGGCGCGCTGTTGTCGGCGCGCTGTTGTCGCGCGGTTTTTGACAGTGCGGTTTGTCACCGTGCTTTAGTCACACGAGCTTTAGTCTACTGAGGTTTTGTGGTGGAACCATTGCACAATCATTTTTCTAAGCAGTGGGTTGGACTAGAAGACCTCCAAGGTCCCTTCCAATTCTGTTATTCTATTCTTTCATGTGGAAAGAGAAAAAAATATTACCTTTCAAGTGGAACTAAAAATCCTGGGCAGTAGTTACTCTCCCCGTCAGCTAAGGAGTGGATTGAGGATGACAACACTCATCTCTGCTCTCCCACAATGGTAATGGCACGTTCTCATGCTGGCATCAGCAGAAGGAAGTGTGGATCAGCTCCTAGTCATTGGTGCTCGGTTTGCGTTAGATAAATAGAAAGGTCAACCACAAAAAGCTTCAGCAGCCATGTCCCAAAGGGGCTTTTCTCAAGAGGCAACTGCGGTTTTCCTTTGAAGACATTTCACTTCTCATCCAAGAAGCTTCTTCAGCTCTGACTGGGCAATGGAAGCATTTATACTCCTTGAAGAAAGCTGGACATTTGCATTCTTTTAGAGGGTTGTTAAGTCACCTGGAGGTTTATCTATGTCATAAGGGTCACTTGAGTGGTGCAAATGGGTGTGGAGCCTTCTTGGAACTGTTGAAAGGACTGTGTTGTAGACTGGAGATAGGCGGTGTTGTATCCCTCCTCCTCTGTTGAGAGAGGACTGTTCAATTTTGACATAGATGGTCTCTTTGAACCCTACATGGTAGAGAAACTCCATAGACCTTCAACAGCCATAAAAATAAAAGAGACTGAAAAGTGACACCAAGATGCACCCACGTTTTACACATGTAAGGTAAAGGTTCCCCGGCACATGTGTGGTACTCATTTCCGACTCTGGGGATGGTGCTCATCTATATTTCAATGCCAAGAAGCCAGTGCTGTCCAAAGACATATCCATGGTCATGTGGCAGGCATGATTAAAAGCCGAAGATGCACAGAGCACTGTTACCTTCCACCAAAGGCGGTTCCTATTTTCTACTTCCATTTTTACATGCTTTCGAACTGCTAGGTTGGCAGAAACTGGGACGAGTAACAGGAGCTCACTCCGTTACATGGCGCTAGGGATTCAAAGCGCTGAACTGCCGACCTTTCTGATCGACAAGCTCAGGATCTTAGCCACTGAGCCACCACATCCTTTTTATACATATACATATTCCCAATTGCTAGAACATCATCGTTCTTTTTCAGATTTCTTTAGCAAGATTTGCTTGGAGATTAAATCAACTGCCTCTTCTCTTACCCAAATCACTAGGAATGGAGAAAGTTGAGTTTCCACCATGTCCCTGGAACAGTGTTTCTCACCAACCTCAGCAACTTGAAGACCTGTGGACTTCAACTCTTAGAATTCCCTAGTCAGCATGAAGTCCATATTTGGTATTTGGTATTTGTTTATTTGTATGCCGCCCTTTTCCCTGGGGGGACTCAGGGCGGCTCACAATCCAAGAGGGGGAAAGACAAACTTTTACATATAAGACAATACATGATTAAAACGCAACATTCATACCATTCGGGCGGGTTACAATCTTTAGCCCCAGGCCTGATGGGATAGCCAGATTCTAAGGGCTGTGCGGAAGGTCTGGAGGGTGGTGAGGGTATGAATCTCCACGGGGAGATCGTTCCATTGGGTCGGGGCTACCACCGAGAAGGCTCTCCTCCGTGTGGTGGCCAGTCGGCATTGGCCAGCGGATGGAACTCGGAGGAGGCCTAAACGATGAGATCTGATGGGTCGTGTGGAGGTGATCGGCAGTAAGTGGTCTCTCAAGTCCACCTACAGGCCTTAAAGTTGCTGAGATGCATGAGAAACACTGCCCCAAAGTAATAGAATTAAGTGGGATACTGTCTGGTGGGGAGATGGCTAGAAATATTCAGCTACTTGCAGTGCAGGAATAGCCAATGTTGTCCCCTAGCACAAGTGACAACTACTTCTGAATGACACTCCTTCTTCCTCTCCTCTTGTAGCATTTGGACTTCAACACATAACAACGTAGTAAGATTCCTGGTTATTTGGAAAGGTCTAGAAGTAGATCTAGAATAAAAAGTTTACAAGAATGCTTTCTTTCACTTAGCATCCAAGAACTAGGAACAAAGTAAGGTTCTACATTTAGGCAAGAAAAACAAAATGCACAGGTACAGTATAGGTCACCAACTGGTAGTCCATGGATCACTGGTGGGAGAAAATTTTGGTGGTCTGCAGAAAAATTATTTGCATTTTTGCACTAAATACTATTTATCTTTTTTACAAAATTCTTATCAGTGGTCCGCAAGATTTAAAATTATGAATTTAGTGGTTCCTGAAGTCCAAAAGGTTGATGACCCCTGAAATAGGTGGTACTTTGCTCAATAGTAGTAACTGTGAGAGGGATATTGGAGTTCCAGTGGACAATCATTTAAATAGGAGCCAGTCGTGTGCAGCAGTGGCCAAAAAAGCCAACACAGTTCTAGGCTGCATAAACAGAGGGATAGAATCAAGATCACGTGAAATGTTAATACCACTTTATAATGCCTTGGTAAGGCCTCACTTGGAATACTGCATTCAGTTTTGGTCACCATGATGTAAAAAAGATGTGGAGACTCTAGAAAGAGTGCAGAGAAGAGCAACAAAGATAATTAGGGGATTGGAGGCTAAAACATATGAAGAATGGTTGCAGGAACTGGGTATGTCTAGTTTAATGAAAAGAAGGACTAGGGGAGACATGATAGCAGTGTTCCAATGTCTCAAGGGTTGCCATAGAGAAGAGGGAGTCAGGCTATTCTCCAAAGTACCTGAGGGTAGAACAAGGAGCAATAGGTGGAAATTAATCAAGGAGAGAAGCAACCTAGAACTAAGGAGAGATTTCCTGACAGTTGGAACAATTAATCAGTGGAACAACTTGCTCCAGAAGTTGTGAATGCTCCAACACTGGAGGTTTTTAAGAAGAGATTGCACAATAGTTTTTCTAAGCAGGGGGGTTGGACTAGAAGACCTCCAAGGTCCCTTCCAATTCTGTTATTCTATTCTTTCATGTGGAAAGGGGGGAAAAATTACCTTTCAAGTGGAACTAAAAATCCTGGGCAGTAGTTACTCTCCCCGTCAGCTAAGGAGTGGATTGAGGATGACATCACTCATCTCTGCTCTCCCACAATGGTAAATGGCACGTTCTCATGCTGGCATCAGCAGAAGGAAGTGTGGATCAGCTCCTAGTCATTGGTGCTCGGTCACGTTAGATAGATAGAAAGGTCAACCACAAAAGCTTCAGCAGCCATGTCCCAAAGGGGCTTTTCTCAAGAGGCAACTGAGGTTTTCCTTTGAAGACATTTCACTTCTCATCCAAGAAGCTTCTTCAGCTCTCACTGGGGAATGGAAGCATTTATACTCCTTGAAGAAAGCTGGACATTTGCATTCTTTTAGAGGGTTGTTAAGTCACCTGGAGGTTTATCTATGTCATCAGGGTCACCTGAGTGGTGCAAATGGGTGTGGAGCCTTCTTGGAACTGTTGAAAGGACTGTGTTGTAGACTGGAGATAGGCGGTGTTGTATCCCTCCTCCTCTGTTGAGAGAGGACTGTTCAATTTTGACATAGATGGTCTCTTTGAACCAGTGTTCCAATGTCTCAAGGGTTGCCATAGAGAAGAGGGAGTCAGGTTATTCTCCAAAGTACCTGAGGGTAGGACAAGGAGCAATAGGTGGAAATTAATCAAGGAGAGAAGCAACCTAGAACTAAGGAGAGATTTCCTGACAGTTGGAACAATTAATCAGTGGAAAAATTTGCCTTCAGAAGTTGTAAATGCTGCAACACTGGAAGTTTTAAGAAGAGATTGGATAACCATTTGTCTGAAATGGTATAGGGTTCCCTGCCTAAGCAGGGACTTCTACTAGAAGACCTCCAAGGTCCCTTCCAACTCTGCTATTCTATTCTATTCTATTCGCTACTCACCAAAAGTCTAACACCGATTTTAGCTTGTCGATGCAACATCATATTTAACCACAAACATGCAATAAAGTTCTTTTTTAAATGTGTTTCATTTTAACTTCACATTGAAGGCAGACGATAGACTTAAAGTATCCTGTGCTAGGAATGCAAAGTCCAGAAAGTTTCAAACCCCAAGGCTCAGTATCAAAACATATTTTATGAAAATAAAAATTTCCTCTCGGTTAGATTTTTCAACCTAGGCATTAAAAGATCCCTTCATGAATGTTTACATTCAGTAAAACGTTTATCTTGGATGCAGCCCGCAGCAGGAAGGATCAGGTTCTCCATAGCATCTTCCCAAAGTAGACAAACAAACAGTATTTAAGTAAGTAAAACCTTAGAAAAATGCCTGCTGACATTTGATTTTCACACTCCCTGAGTATCAGACAAGACTCAGCAAGATTCTTTTTTTTTTAAACTGCCAAGGAAACTGAACCATCTCTTGGGCTCTTTTGGAAATAACAACTGTATGAAAATACAAATGGACTCCCAGCAAAGTTCTGCTATTGATTTACCTCTTTCACACTTAACTAGTTTAATATATATGTTTGACTCCGTTGATCTAGATGTTGCTGATGCTATAACTCACTCTCTCTCTCCCTCCCTCCCTCCTTATCTCTCTCTCCCTCCCTCCCTCTCTCCCTCCCTCCATCTCTCTCTCCCTCCCTCCATATCTTTCTCCCTTCCTTCCTCTTTCTCTCCCTCACTCTCACCCTCTCTCTCCCTCCCTCCCTCTCTATCCCTCCCTCCATCTCTCTCTCCCTCTCTCCTTCCCTCCCTCCCTCTTTCTCTCTCCCTCCCTCCCTCTCTCTCCCTCCATATCTCTCTCCCTCTCTCCCGCCCTCTCTCTCTCCCGTCCTCCCTCCATATCTTTCTCCCTTCCTTCCTCCCTCCCTCTCTCTCTCCCTCCCTCCATCACTCTCCCTCTCTCCCTCTCCCTCTCTCCTTCCCTCCCTTCCTCCTTCCCTCTTTCTCTCTCCCTCCCGCCCACTCTCTTTCTCTCCCTCCCTCTGTATCTCTCTCCCTCCCTCCCTCCCTCCCTCCATATCTCTCTCACACACACACACACACACACACATACACACAGACATGGACACATACACACACACACGGACACACAACCCTAGTCCCAAAGAGAACTTTGCAATCTTTGGTGAACCTCCACTTTACTTGAAAGTAACAAGACATGAGAATGCAAACACTTACAGACTGCGAAATGGGACACCTTGCCAAGCCAACTCGCCCCACAACAACTCACTGCAACAATTCAATTTAATTATTTAAAATAGTTTTTTAAAATATTCCATTCGCATTTTGTTTTGTCTGGCATCCTTTCTTCAACGATTCTGTTTCTCTATTTCTTCATTATTGTAACTCTTGTCCTGTGGTGAGTTGACTACGGCAAGTTAGCCATGGTGGATTGGCTGTGGACATGGCAAGTTGGCAGTGATGAGTTGTCATAGACCCCACAGACTGAAGGTATTCTTCATCTCACTCTATCAAAAGATAAGGCTGGGATTAATTAAAATATCAAACTTTCTTGTTTGACCCAATTCTGCTTTCCCCACCTCATCAAAACTTTCTAAAAAGATAAGCTTTGCTTGACCTGGCATGACTCCAGATGGCTTCATGAGCATATCCATGTTGTTTTCTCAGTACAGAAGAAGTTTGCTATTTCATGGTTCTGTGTTGGTTTCTTGATTTTCTGGTCTAATCTCCAGTCATGGCAAATGTGCTCTCCCAAATACTAATGCCACTTCCTGTAATCATGCCTCTTTAATATTTTGTTCCTATGCAATCTATTTACAGGTTATGTACAGAACTGATGGGGTTTTTTTTCCCAGTGAGATTTTGATGGTGCAGCCATTCTCATCTGCATGTGTGCTCAAATGCACAAAATCTAATACTCCTCTGCTCATAATAGAATCCCTTATGCCACCAGGCTTGAAAGTTTGGGCTCGGACAACCTGGAACTACGCCACCTATGGTCGGACTTAAGCATAGTACACAAAATTATCTGCTACAACTTCCTACCTGTCAATGACTACTTCAGCATCAACTTCAATAATACACGGGCAAACAATAGATACAAACTCAAGGTAAACCGCTCCAAACTCGATTGCAGAAAATACGACTTCAGCAACAGAGTGGTCAATGCCTGGAATGCTCTACCCGACTCCATTGTTACATCCTCAAACCCCCACAGCTTCAACCTCAAACTGTCTACCGTGGACCTCACCCCATTCCTAAGAGGTCCGTAAAGGGGGTGTGCATAAGCGCATCAGCGTGCCTACCATCCCTGTCCTATTGTCCCCACTTATTTGTACTCATTTCATTTTGTTCATGTACCTGTTTATACTTACACCTGTTATCTTGTACATGTTTGACAAACTAAATAAAATAAAAGAATTTAAAATAAATAAAAACAATACGTTTTTCACTGAGCATTTTCTCTAATTCCAAACAGGAAAGTTGCTGATTTTACAAGAGTTTACACAATCCCAAATAAGAGTAAAAGTCATCAACTCTTTTGATGTGTGATTTAACGGTTGAAGTGTTGGAACAGAAGCAGAGAAATCCAGCGTTGAAGCTCACTGATGATTTTAGATTAGTCTTTTTCTCACAATTACCGTTATAGAGGTGCTGGGAAAATAAAATTAAGGAGGAGCATAAAACCAATACATCATATATGTAGGGTGACCAGACATACCGATTTCAGTGTGACAAGCACGCTTTATAACAATTTTTCCCGTGTCCCTCCACCTTTTAAAAAAGTCCCGATTTTCTGGCTTCATGTTGAAAGCCCAGTGGATTTGCTTGAAAAATCCAAACCGGGGCAAGACAAAAGACATCCTGTCTAATCCAACTCTCTCTCTGTCTCAGTACTTTCATTGAAGATATTAAAATGTTAAAACAACAAAATGGACCTCCTCCCCCACGCGTGTGCGCCAGTCGCGTTCACCTCATTTTATAAGAAAAAAATGATCTAGTACCATAGAGCTGCAGGTAATGGCTAGAGAGGTCACCAGTGTTACTTCCTGGATTTTCCAGAGGGGAGGGGCATGGAGGTTGGAGGACTGCTCCAAAATGGTGGGAAAGTTTCTTTGAAACTTGGAGTTTCTGCCTGCTGGTAAGTGTGCTGGGTTTTTTTCTTTTATTTTTTAATGCATTTTAAAATAATGTAGGTTTTTAAAAATGTGCAGCTGCTGTTTTTTTATTCAAAACAATAAGTGATGTGCCATGGAAAAATCATTAAAAAAAAAAACCTGAAAGAACAAAAGGGTTTTTTTAGGGTATTTTCCTGATCAAAACTATAATTGTTTCTGCATGACACCCTTAATCACAAATAGCCAACTACACTTCATTCTAAATAGTTTTATTTCCTTTACTGTATGTGATTACTCAAGTCCAAAAACTGAGTTAATTGGATAAACTCAGCTCCACAATTTACTAAATATACAGTTACAGGAATTTCATGTATAGTATGCTGTCTCTTAGGGTTTATTGAACATAGGAGAATAATATGAGAGGGATTTGATGTAAAATAAGCTATTTTAATGAATTCAAAATCAACGCAGCAGACAAGACACGGGAGTGAACATAATACACACTTTAACAATATTTTTTTTTCTTTTAGCCATCAAATACTGCAGCAAGTGTGTCAGTAATAATAGCAAGACAGGCATAGGATTTTCCAGCCAGGTTAATTTTACTTTTTTATGGTTTTGATGTTGTATTTAATTTTATCTGTATTAGAAACTAGAGAGTACATACATAGAGTATGTAAAGGCATGAATACAGTAGAACCTCTGGTCACAACCATAATTTGTTCCATAACTTTGGTCGCAAACTGATTTGGTCATGAATCAAACCTAATTTTGGAAATTTGGCGCTTACAAAAAAAATGGTGCAGAAGGCGAAATCAGCAGCGGGGGGGGAGGGGGGAGAATGTGAATATTTTCGTCAGAAGCGTTCGTGACCAGAGGTTCTACTGTATAACATCTTCACTTAAGACTTAAGATTCACTTAAGATATAACATCTTCACTTAAGATTCACTTAAGAACTGTGGCAAGAAAGGTGGTATAGTGACCAAAGTTACAATGGCATTGAAAAAAGTGACTGATGACCATTTTTCACACTTAGCGACCATTTTCACACTTAGTGACCGTTGCAGCATCCTCATGGTCACGCGATCAAAATTTTGATGTTTGGCAACAGATTCGTATTTAGGATGGTTTCAGTGTCCTGGGGTCATATAATCACCTTTTGACAAAGTCAAATGGGGAAACCAGATTCACTTATGTTACTAACTTATCAGCTGCATTTATTCACTTAAGAACTGTGGCAAGAAAGGTGATATAGTGACCAAAGTTACAATGGCATTGAAAAAAGTGACTGATGACCATTTTTCACACTTAGCGACCGTTGCAGCATCCTCATGGTCACGTGATCAAAATTCAGATGTTTGGCAACAGTTACAATTTATATTTGTAAATTGTAGTTATGTTGAAATTAAAAAAAACATTACAATACTATTTTTGCGTTGTATGAAAATTTTTGTTGCTCCGTATAAAATTTTTAATCAAACCCCCCCCCCGGGTCAAAGGTGTCCCTCTTTACCAATCTGAAAATCTGGTCATCTTACATACATGTCACCTGGAGCACCTGGAGGAAAGTCTGTCCCTCTGCATAATAAATCAGCAAAATATTCATTGTGTGCAAGTACAAACACGATACAGGAAAAAAACACTTTTCTTAATTTTGGTTTATTGAGCAAGCAGAAGCATTTCGGATAATTTTTCTCAAGACAGCTGAGTCACAGCACAATTCATAGAAGAGAAGAGATGTTCAGCGGTAAGAGAGAGACACTTTCTGACGCACAAGTTCCTTCCAGGTATTGCAGTTGCTGGCAGTGTCGCCCTGAATATATGGGCAGTTATTGGGCAGTTCCCATTTCTAAGGCATTGTTCATCGTTTGGTTCTTCTATACGTCTAATTCTTTCAGACATCCTCTCACTTAGCAATTTGATATGACTGGAATGTTTATTTCTATTGTTACTTCCCCGTGTCTGCTTCCTCCACCTGAGTTTATTAGTAATCTTATAAAAAATAGCTTCTTAGAGAAGTATTGCTCCCTGGCAGGAAACCAAGGAGTAGATGATGAAAGTAACAGTGGCCAAACCAGGCTCCTGAGGCTGTAAAAAACTGAATAGTGCATAATTCTACTGTGGTCTTTCCCCCCAACTTAAATAACCTCTAAACCAGCAGTGTCTTTGAAGTCTCCATCTGCACATCAAATTCCAGTGTCAGGCCTGCATTTATATTCCTTTTAGAATTTTGGCCTGTCACACTTTCTCTTATTTCATTATGCTGTTTCTTTAAGTATAGTCAATGGGAGGGGGGATTTGAAGGAGTAGGATTTTGGAATGTATTGTTTTTCATACTTTGCTAGAAGCCAAGGTCATCCTTTGTCTCCACGCCAGTACACCTGACCGGAAGAAGCTGGGCATGGACGCCAGCGTGGAAGAAGGAGATTGGACCATGTGATGGATTGTGGGTGTGGGGACAAGATCATGAACTTTTAACTGGGTGGGATTCTGATGTAACTTCCAGAGTTGGGATCCCACAGCTATTGCCAACATGCCTGCTTTATTAAATTGGAACTTTAAGCATAGTTTTGCCTTCGATTCTGATTTGATTCTACATGGTATTTGGAATGCTGACATCATCCCAACTCTCATGATCTTGTCCCCACACCCACATTCCATCACATGGTCCAATCTCCTTCTTCCACGCTGACGTCCATGCCCAGCTTCTTCTGGTCAGGTGTACTGGTGTGGAGACAAAGAATGACCTTGGCTTCTAGCAAAGTATGAAAAACAATACATTCCAAAATCCTACTCCTTCTAATCCCTCCTCCCATTGACTATACTTAAAGAAACAGCATAATGAAATAAGAGAAAGTGTGACAGTCCAAAATTCTAAACGGAATATAAATGCAGGCCTGACATCCAGCAGTAAAACCCTAATCTTGAAATAAAAATCCAACAAAATAACCTTGTAAATCCCAGCCTCACATGTATCTTTAGGACAGGAGTGTAAAACTCAAGGTGCTTAGATCTGGCCTACGGGGCCGACCTGAAAATAGCAGGTGCCTCTGCTAGCAAAAAATGGGACAAGGGGGGCACACGCAGCCCACCTGTGACCCATTTTCCGCCTGGATGGCCTCCTGCATCACTCTGCCAGCAGAAATGGGGGGAAGGGGGTATGTGCAGCCCAGTGGTGGGTTTCCATTTTTTTATTACCGGTTCGCTCGTAAGCACAGTCGCATGTGTGTGCGATGCTTTTGCACATACGCAGAAGCATCCGGCAGGTGGGTGGAGCCTCCCGCTACCACTACTACTGGTTCGCCAGATTCAGGCTGAACCGGAAGTAACCCACCTCAGGTGCAGCCCCCCCCCCATGCCCCATTTTGGCTGGCAAAGTGCTGCAGGAGACCATCCAGGTCAAAAATGGGGAGCGGTGAGGGGTGTGCACATCCCCCCTCACGCCCTGTGTTGGTTTTGGCCAGCAGACTGCTGCACAAGGCGTCCTTCCCATCTGCCATCCATCCCATCTCCCCCACCCACCCTCCTGGCCCACGGCGGACAACTAATCTGGCCCTTGAAGAAATCCAGTTTGATATCCCTGCTACAGAGGAAGCAAAGGAGAATCGGAGTGACTCAATCAGAAATGTGGCATCGCAACACAAGGCCCATCCTTTCCAATATGCCTTGCAACCTGGCACACAAGACCCAATGGAGCTGTCAGCATGATATATCTTCCTTATTTTGATGAAAACAGCCTCAGCACGATGCTCACATATATGATACTGATGCCTCCTCCTTTCAATGCTATGCGGTGTTCTCCCACCTAAAATTATTAGATGCTGCCATCAAAATCTTGGTTGTCTGTCTTACCCTGTCCTGATGTAAACATCGTATTTATTCCCTAAGGTGCTTTTTCAAGAGGCAAATGGACTTTCTGGTTTTTCTTTGAAGCTTCCCTGAAGCTTTTTCAGCTCTGACTGGATGGTGGGGATTGGCAGGATTTATACTCCTTACAGACAGCTGGACATTTGCATTCTTAAAAGAGAATGCAAGGAACATACATCCTTCCATTCCACACCATCCAGTCAGAGCCGAAGAAGCTTCTTGGATGAGAAGCGAAAGGCCTTCAAGGAAAAACCAGAAAGTCCAGTTGCCACTTTAAAAAGCACCTTTGGGACAACCCTGGATGACTGAAAATATCCATAGAATAGAATATCCATATTTACTCATTTGTTGGTTCATTTTATACTGCTGCTCCTCTTGTTAAACTGACTTAACAAATGGCCTTAACAAATGGTATACTTAAATAAATTATTAAGGGATTAAAATAACAATGTAAATATTAGTAAAAACTAAATAAACAGTCAAGAAAACTTAAAAGTAAAAAGAAAATAATGCCAAATCAAACAGACCTCACTAACTAGCAAACTCCTATGTCTGGGCAAACAGCCAGGTCTTAAGTGTTTTCCATAAAATCAGCAGAATGGGAGCCAATATAACCTCAGGTAGTGAGATGATCCAGAGGGCACCACAAAGAAGAAACAGACTTCCTGGGATCTGCTAGGTGGTGTTCTCTAATTGATGGGCCCCAAAGCATTGTTTAATTACTTTTAAATAATTACATTATCCCAAGTCTGCTGCTTATCAAAGTAAGTTTATAATCACTATTACTAGAGGTGGGCATCACATAAAGTAGCAACCGGTTCGCCGAGAACAAAAAATGTGAGCGTGTGGCCTCCACCATTTAAACCCTCCTGTGCCCCACCCTCTCCTACTGCGCACAATACACTCAAGATACTCCAATGACATGACACACCTTGCGGGTTTATATTGCCACACCTGCGCTAGTGCCGTTCTGTATGAAAGTCACTGCAGGATCCGAAGGTCCTCCAAGCTCTTGGCGCAGCAGGGAAACAAATGTGGTGTCAGGTTTCCTAAAGACCCCTAATTGTCAGCAGCAATCCAAGTAACAAAACACCCCAGTCACAAATCTCCCCACCAATGGAATGGCAGCCCCAAGCCCCTGAGAGCGCCGGGGCTGACACCTCTCTATTAAATAATAAAAAATACAAATAGTATATAATAATACAAAAGCCCAAAGCTAAAAAAAAAACACTTGGTATAAAGAAACTTGATGTAAATTTTGTTTCAAGGTTTTGTTCGCCTTCATTCCTAATACTTGTATTCAAATCTCACGCAGCAACGGAGTATTTTCACACACATATCAGAACTTCATCTTTTTGTGAGAACAGCCCAGTGGTGGGTTCCGGATCCCGTTGCAACCGGTACAGTGCAATGGGGCCGGGGGGCCACCACATGAACATGCACAGCATGCGCGCATGCATGCACTGTGCAAACATTCATACTTACCACCTGTGATGCTCCAGCTGCTCAGTGGAACGTCACACAGGTGCCGTACGCTCCATGCGTTTGGGCAGAGGCCCCAAAAACCTCAAATACCAGTAAGGACCACAGGTGGGCGGGTGGGCCCCCCGGAACACCATACCGCAATGGTACCTGGTGCTCCCGGCAGGCACCGGTATGCCTGTACCGGGGCGTACCTGTCGTAACCCACCACTGGAACTGTCACTCTGGAATTTTTGAGGTTGTTTCAGATAACATTGAACAAGAATTAATTTATCACACCATTGCCAAGGATATCATCATCACATTAGCCATTATCTATCCACTGCAGGATGAAGGCCTCCGCTGCATGTTTCCAACCAATATGGTCTGGAGTTTCTTTTGCCAATTGGGCCTGCAATACTTGCTGATGTCATTGACCCATCTTGTTTTACGTCTCTTTCGTGGATGCTTTTTTTCAAGTGGACTAGCAGCTATAGCTGATAGAAAATAAGTCACTTGGTTGAGCTGGAGAAACTGAATAAGTAAATTTAAAAAAAAAACTAGATTCCTAGTAGAAGAACTGCAACAGATGAGAATAATACGTATTTTGTGGCCGGAAGCCACAACTGTATCAGAATGTAACTATGATATATCAGTCAACGCCTAACTAGAATTGAATCTTCCCAAGCAGTTGGGTCATGGAAGGGGCCTATTACTGCCTCCCCACTCTCCCTTTCTTATGAGACACATGGACTATGTAACACACTTCCCAGTAGTGGCCCCAGATCAGTGGTGGGTTTCAATTTATTTTACTACCGTCGTGAACTCGTGCAATGCGTCTGTGCATGTGCAGAAGGGTCTGGGTGGGTGGGCGGAGCCTCCTGCTGCCGCCACTACTGGTTCGCCCGATCCGCGGCAAACCAGCAGAAACCCAGCTCTGCAACAGATATTATGTAGTACTTCCCCGTGGAAATATAGTTGGCCCTATTTCCTTGGCATTTCACAAACTAAGTAAAACAGTTGGCCCTTGATTTACTTAGCAGGATACCTATGAAGTTTTTTTTATGGTTCATTGAAAAAAAATTTGAAGGAAGTGTACTGCTGTTTTTTGCTTTAAACTTTCTTGAACAATATTAAGGTTCGGCTGGTATTAGAGCATGCTACAAATAATCTAACAAATAAATAAAGAATGAATAAGTACAATAAATTTAAAATTATAATTATATTTTTCTTATACATAGCACATTTTAAATTTAAACAATTATGTCCAATGAAAAGTTTATTTGTTTTATCACAAAGCAATTGGGGGGGGGTTGTTTGATTGTTTTCTCCTTTACTTTTTCACCCTCAAACTTTGATCTTGGTGTTGAGATATGATTCTTCGCCAACTAACCCTTTTTGCTTGCATCTTGCTGATTTTTCTTGAAATGTTAACTAAAATAGAATGGATTAGTAAGAACTCAGGCCTATCTAGGTTGAATTGAATTGAATTGAAGGTTACAGAGAACTAGGTTGTATTTCCTTATATGCTATAATAATTCATCTCATTCAGAGTGGGCATTACCAGAGGTTCCTCAGATTTTAACTTCAAAAGAACAGTGAATGAGGTAAGTTACTATATGTTAACATACACTATTATAAACATGCTGTACTCATGTTCTTCTGCCAATCTAGCAGTTCCAAAGCATGTAAAAAATACAAGTAGAAAAATAGAAACCACCTTTGGTGGGAAGGTAATAGCATTCCATGGACCTTCGCCATTTAGTCATGTCGGGCACATGACTATGGAGACGTCTTCGGACAGCGCTGGCTCTTCGGCTTTGAAAGGGAGATGAGCACTGCTCCCTAGAGTTAGGAACTAACCTTTACCTTTACCTTTTCCTCACTTTCACTGTTTTTTTGAAAAAAATATTGTCAGGCATCCTACTACATCCTCTTCTTCATACATTCCAAAATAGTGTTCTAACTATTTTAGTCCAACTGAACTTGACTGAATTATTCCTCACAACTCAGAATGCCAATAAACTATAAAGATTGTCTTTCTTGGCAGCTTTCTGAAAAAAGTTGATTATCACTTGTTTTGAACATGCCTTGAGTCTTTCTAGTCTACCCACCATTTTCCAAATAGACTCCTTCCCAAGGACTAAGTAAGATTGAGCCTGTGTAGCATCCAAGATTAAACAAAATTGACTAGTTGTTGTTTTTTTTCCAAACATCTTCAGACCTAGCTTATTCTTGGATTTCCACTGTAGGTCATAAGGATAACTTCTGCCATCTCTTCTCCCCCTTCCAAAAGGAGGACTTAATGTCATTCTAAAAGAAGACTGTCTTCAGAAAGGGCTTCATTGACTTTTGCTTTTCCCTACAGCCCTTGATTTAAATATCTTGTTGTTAGTTGCGTAGTCGTGTTTGACCCATTGTGACCCCATGGACAATGTTCCTCCAGACATTCCTGTCCTCTACCATCCTCTGGAGTTGATTTAAACTCACGCCTACTGCTTCGGTGACTCCATCCAGCCACCTCATTCTCTATCATCCCGTTCTTCCTTTGACCTCAATCTTTCCCAGCATTAGGCTCTTCTCTAGTGAGTCCTTCCTTCTCATTAGGTGGCCAAAGTATTTGAGTTTCATCTTCAGGATCTGGCCTTCTAAAAAGCAGTCAGGGTTGATCTCCTCTAGGACTGACCAGTTTGATCGCCTTGCAGTCCAAAGGACTTGCAGGAGTCTTCTTCAACAGCATAGTTCAAAGGCCTCAATTCAAAGGTTGGTTGCTACCGGTTCAGCCCAGATTGGGCAAACTGGTATTAGTGGCAGCGGAAAGCTTCACTCACCCGCCCGGACGCTTCTGTGCATGTGCAGACCTTCCACACTGCTTGATAAAGCAAGCAATGCAGACTCTCAAGCAAACAGACCTTCGGTAGTAACATGACTGAAGTGAAAAGTGAAAAGTGTGGGTATCAAAGCATTCTCATGTTCTCTTGCACTGGTGTTACTGAGCTTGGTAAAGAAACATATGCAACCAAATAACCAAGCACAGAGAGCACCAAAATCTTCACAGTTTAACCCCTAAATATTCTCTTCTATCAATTATTCTGTTCATATTTCTCCCAAAAGATAGCAAAAGCTGAATCCCCTACATTTTTGGATAATCTCCTTGACTGTTTTGACCTAGGCTTCACAAAATCCCGAAGCAGACTCCTTATCCCGACAAAGCCCCTTTTCATTAAGCTAATGTGAATTCCTCTCATTCACTTCCAGCAAAGTCCCTGCAAACAGTCTTTCAAGGGTAAATTTACAACCACAGACCTTATCAGGCTTGGAGAGCTGCCAGGCTGATATCTTCCAAACGCAATGCTGTACAAGAAAATACTTGGCAAGAAGTCTCTGGGAGTCACAGACAAATCTTTACACTAATTGAAGGAACTAATCATCTCCTACAAACTCTGCTTCCCTTTTGCTTCTCTTTATTCCCTATGGGAGGGGCCATTCACAGTCCACGTGTGCCTTTATGCCCAGATTGGCCCTTGTTCCTTAACTGTCCTTTCTCCTGGCAGCTCTGCGCATGTGCACATTGGGAGCAGGCTCCAGCTGTTCTTCTGCCCCACTGAACTCTGACTCCAAAGGCAGCTGATAACTGTCAGACGGTCCTGGCTCTACTCTGCCTCTGATTCAGAGCCCTCATCAGAGCCTTCCCCAGACTCCCAGACTGGTCCATGTTCTTCCCCAACCGCCTCACTGTCTGAGTCTGCCACCAGCTCCGCTGCCCACTGGTGGGCCACAACATTGACTTGTTATGTAAATTTTATACCACAGCAATTATAATTATCTGTTCACCTCTTTCCTAGAGTAATGTCAGGTCCCATAGGTTCCTATAGGGATGCTGTCATTCTTGTGGGAGCGGGCAGGCTTGGCGGGCTCTCTGTATGGGGTTTCTGTTTCTATTTCTTGCTTTGCCTTGCTTTAACTTTCGGGAACTTGGGAGGAGGGGAAAGGAATGTGCCTCGAGCCAGCTGCCTTATCTCGTCTCCAGAGAAGAGCAGCAGCGTTGGCATGGAGTTTGGCCTTTATCACCTTCTCAGCCTCGGTTTCCCAAAACATCTTCACACAGCGGGATTGGCTGGATGATGAATTGGACTTCGGGAGTGCAATGGTTTAATCTAACCATTTGAGTGGGGAAGCTTAGTTTCTGCCTACATCTCTTGCTGTAACAATCTTCCAATAAAAGTTTCCTTTTGAAATTTTGGGCTTTAGAAATTTTGAAATTTCCTTCTGAAATTTTGGGCTTGGACAACCTAGAACAATGCCACCTACGGTCTGACTTAAGCATAGTACGCAAAATTGTCTGCTACAACGTCCTACCAGTCAATAACTACTTCAGCAATAAACGATTTTCAATTTCAATTTTATTGTATTTCTATGCCGCCCTATTCCCAATAGGGACTCAGGGCGGCTCACAAACCAAAGTAAGGGGGGGATACAAACAGGAAAAAAAAGACACGGATAAAACAATACCACAATTTAAAAACAATCAATACCCACACCATTCGAGCGGGGACAAGAACTCATCAGCCCCAGGCCTGTTGGAACAGCCAGGTTTTAAGGGCTTTGTGGAAAGCCTGGAGGGTGGTGAGGGTCCGAATCTCCATGGGGAGCTCATTCCAGAGGGCTGGAGCAGCCACAGAGAAGGCCCTCCTCCAGGTGGTAGCCAGATGGCATTGGCTGGTGGACGGAACCCGGAGGAGACCGACTCTGTGTGATCTAATGGGTCTTTGGGAGGTAATTGGCAGCAGGCGGTCTCTCAAGTACCCAGGTCCAATACCATGAAGGGCTTTATAAGTGATGATTAGCACCTTGAAGCGTATTCGAAGACCAATAGGCAGCCAGTGCAGCTCGCGGAGGATAGGTGTGACGTGGGTGTACTCAAGGTAAATCGCTCCAAACTCGATTGCAGAAAATACGACTTCAGCAACAGAGTGGTCAATGCCTGGAATGCTCTACCTGACTCTGTTGTTACATCCTCAAACCCCCACAGCTTCAACCTCAAACTGTTTACCGTGAACCTCACCCCATTCCTAAGAGGTCCGTAAAAGGGGCGTGCATAAGCGCACCAGTGTGCCTACCATCCCTGTCCTATTGTCCCCATTTATTTGTACTCATTTCCTTTGTTCATGTCCATGTTTATACTTATACCTGTTACCTTGTACATGTTTGACAAACTGAATAAAATTAAAGAATAAAGACAAATGGCTTTTGTTTCAAGAGTTCTGCTTTCTTGTAGAAGACGGGCAAGGCAGGACCTTACAAATACAGTAAATAGTAGTCTCAGTTACGGTACACCTGAGTTTCCCACATCCTGTTTCATTGCTATAACTCCAATATCCAGAAGCATTACTATGATACATTTCATTTCCTATATATATTCTAACAGTTTTTTTCTTTGCTAAAGAAATTAAGAAATCAAACAAACACCGAAAAATTAACTTGATTCAATATTAAATATTAAGTTCATTAATCCAAGAACAATAATTTCATTTTCTCACAGTTCTTTGTGGTAAACATGGTAAAACATAACATGAACATTTAGAAATTGGCATCCTCAGCCACAGTTTCCTCATCCTGCTTTCTTGAAATGACAACTTCTTCTTCTTCCAGTCTTTCACAATCAATATACGCGAAGCAGTTTTACATGTAATGTGATTCCCATATATTCCACCTATTTTAGATTCCATCTTCAGTATTTAATATTGGCCAACTCATTCTTTAAGCACCAAGTACCAGATTTGATCGTTTCAGATGCAGAGCCTGTATCCAATTGTGCTTTTCCATGGAACTGCAAAGCTAGAATGCCTATTTCAGCATATGATCTCACTTGATTTCATGAATGAGATAAGAGTTAAAAAAGGAAAGTGTTTAAGAAACTGGATAGACACTGTTAGTGTTAGATTCAGGAGTGAAATCAACTTTCCCTTCGTTACCAGTTCACAAATGTGAGCGCATGGGCCACCTTCCACACATGTGCAGGACCTTCTACGCATGCACAGAGCATCAAAAATGGGACGTGGTGACGTCCTGATGGGTGGGCAGAACCTACCACCACCACCGCTACTGGTTCACCCAAACCAGATAGAACTGGCTGAATTTTACCACTGGTTAGATTCTAGTAGAGATTATTTGTTTAGTTGACAGTTAAAGGTTAGTTTATAAAGGTTACTTTATATTTTTCAAACTACTACAACAACTGAATGTATTTTAAATATTTTATTAGTTGCCCTTTGAAATAGTCCTATAAATCGTGACCTGTCAAAACCGCGTTCCACAAAAGCGCGGTCGACGACATCGCATATGTGATGTCATCACAACGCGACGAAAAAGATCGAAAAATTGAAATAAAAATTAAATTACAGCAAGCCGATTCACATAAAGGTAAGCGTTAGGTTAAGGGTTAGGGTTAGGGTTAGGTTAAGGGTTAGGGTTAGGTTTAGAGCGTTAGCGTTACGTTTAGCGTTAGGTTAAGGGTTAGCGTTAGGTTTTTCGTTAGGTTAAGGGTTAGGTTTAGGGTTAGGTTTAGGGTTAGGTTAAGGGTTAGGTTTAGGGTTAGGTTTAGGGTTAGGTTTGAGGGGGTTAGGGTAAGGTTTTCGCTTTATTTTTACATTTTTCGATCTTTTTCGTCGCGCTGTGATGACGTCACATACGCGCTTTCGTCAACTGCGATTTTGTCGCCCGCGGTTTTGTGGTGGAACCCCTATAAATTGTGCATTGAGGTTCAGCAACAATTAACCAAGTGCATTAAGAAAAAAAACTGTCAAATGCATATATATTCATTAGTACAACATACAAAAAAAATTGTTGCCAAAAATAAGTAGAAATGGATCTCTGGTGACTTTGTGGACATATCTATGTAGCATCCTTGGCCGCTAAATGGAAATCATTGCTCATTATTGCTCTCAAGTCTTATCTATCAGTACACCTATCCAGATATTGGGCATCCCCTAGGCAGTGGTGATATCACCAGCTAATCCTTCCAATTTGGAAATGTCTCAGTGCCTCCAACACAATTGCAATGCAGTGCAATCTAGATATTAACTCAGTTGAGCAGCCTTCCAAATTCTCCCAAAGCCAGCTATGTATTACCTTCAGCTGAGGAAAAAAATTGCAAGATTGCAAACAAAAATAAGCCTGGAGAAATGGGCATAACACAATGTGCCTAAAACCTTTACAGTGAATATTGTTTTAAAAAAAAAAAATCTCAAATGCAACCAACTGAACTTGAAATGTTCACCAAACAGTGAAATTAAATAATTGCATACTCTAAGTTTCTTCAGAACCTCAAAAATGTACGAAAAATTAAAGCTATGGTAGCCCACAAACATGTTTGAATGAAATTACGTATTCAAGAAATAGTAAACTATATAGTCAATTGTAAATTATTGTATTTGGCTGCCAACATTATTCCCTTAGAAACGTAGAGTCACATAATGGGAAGAAATTCTGAAGATCCTCTAAGCAATTCTTAATTAGCATTATTAAATTAACCATAGTTTAATATGATAGTGTAAGCAATCCAAAGACATTTAGTTGTTCACAAATCAGAAGGCTTCCAATATTTAATTTTCTAACATGATCATGTAGAACAGGAATGTCCAAACTGGGGAACTTTAAGACTTGTGGACTTCAGCTCCCAGAATTCCATAGCTGGCTGGGGAATTCTAGGAGTTGAAGTCCACAAGTCTTAAAATTCCCCAGTTTGGACAACCCTAATATATAACAATACATGTTAATACAGAGAAGGGTCACAGTTGAAGGAATTGAAGTCCATTCAGGTTCCCAAATTTGGACATCCCTGATGTAGAACAATACATGTTAATACAGAGAAGGGTCACAGTTTCATGGTCAGGGACTGCATCTTGTCTTTCATTATATTTCCCCATGGATTTCCATGAGGTCATCGCTTGTTCTGTGGCAATCAGATTTAAAAAAAATGGATGCTTATAAGACGTTTAATCAGGGAGGCCAGTGAAGAATGACAAAAAATAATTTGATTTGTTTTTATTTCATTCAATTAAAAGATTTGTTTTTATTTGACAACTGCTTTAAGCTGCTTAGCAATGAAATAATACCTCAGGAGTAGAATTGACACTGATATTTAAAAAAAAATGAAAGTGAGAAAAAGTGAAACTGAATAATCCCATTACATTACTTATATTACCTTTGCAATATTCTCTTTGTTTATAGATACAAAGTAGAAAATCATAGTAGGCCAACTAAATGGGTCCTGGTCCTATAAAAGGTTCTTTATCTCACACAAACCTGAGTCTGATACCATAATAAATATGTTTACCTATGACTATCAAAATTTAATCTTTCTGGCTGCCATCTTGTAAGTGTTGCAGCTAGGTCTGTTTATGACTTCAGCCCTTTCCTTTCCTAGTAATGTTTCTTCGATGTTCCTGTCTTGTATTTCCACCACAACAACAATTATCTTGTGAAGTAGGTTGGACTCAGAGAGCTCAATGCATTTCTTCCTAAAAAAGAAATATCTCTAGCTCAAGGAAGTCAGTTTTTCTGTGTTTGTAGTGTCGTAAAGCAGAGTAATACAAGAATGATGTAGATGGCTTCCTGAGTGGGCTGGCATTAGTGGTGGGTGAGGTTTTCATCTACTGTAGGATTGTTTAAAATATTACATAAACTGTTTAAAATATTGCATAAATTCACAAAACCACAGACAGTGCAATAGAATGAGTCACTAAGGAACTAGCGGCAAAACCTATGGGTATAAATCGCTATAAATACAGCATGTGGTCCTTTGGGTGGCAAGCATCACAGAGCCAAAGTCTTCTCCTTTAGCACTGAGTTTGCAATTAGGGTCATTATGAAGTACATCCTGATCTGTGCCACAATTTTTCTGCCTTCTTTATTTGCTATCCCAATAGATCCCGGTGCTGAAGATGAACCAGGTGCTGAAGATGGACCAGGTGCTGAAGATGGACCAAGTACTGAAGATGCAAAACGTCTACAAGTAAGTTCCATCAAAACTTCTTCTGATGTATGGATTTTGCTACTATCCTGAATTTTGTTATTTTTAAACTAATTATTTACTTAGGGAATATTAATCTGTATTGTGTATTCATAGTGTGTTATTTCTGCATCCATAGCATTGCCTTTTTTTCCCATCATGCTACTCAAGTTGATACCTGTTGGTTTCTATGGTGGCATTCCATCCCTGTGCTAACTTATCCCTTGCTTTCCTAATGAAATATTTCCATCTTCATCTGACTCTTGTCGTTTAACTTATTTCCATTGTTGTTTTTGAAGTACATTTATAGAATGCATATATGTGTGTGTGTGTGTGTGTGTGTATACATATACACATACACATACATACACACACAGACACACAGACACACACAAAGTCTATGATAGACATTTCAACTTAGCATAAGCATTTCCAAAAACACTGACAGAGATACAGAGAAAGAAAGGGAAGTTATTTTAATGATGTCACAAGTCTTTTTCTTTCTATTGACCATTGCTTACTGTGGCAAAAGCAAAATGAATAAATAAATCTGTGATTTAAGAAATTGGCAAGTTTAGCAGGAATAAGGAATGGCAGTTCAATTCCCTTAAAAATAGAACAGTCTTCACTTTAGTTCTCATGATAATGGACCACATATCATATTTGAAGGTTTGAAGAAGCAAATTTAAAAAAAGAAGTTTTTGCACTCTGCAAACCTCCCCAAAACAGCCCATTTTTCGGGTATTCTCGTGGGGGGTGGATGAGCAAAAATCAGCCCATTTTTCAAAAAAGCAGGCCCAATTTTTGTCAAAAAAATAGCATTAGGAAACTTATAGAGTGCTCCTGGGCGCTTTGGGGGGGGGGGCAAAATTGAGCAAAAAAGGCCCATTTTTGCTCATTTCTGTTCTCCCAATCTCCCAGGAGCACTCTGAAAGCCTCCTACAAGCTATGTACAGCCATTTTGGTGAAGGGGGAGGGGTTTCGGGAGGCAAAAACTGCTGTGTTCAGTGTATAAGACACACCCAGATTTTCAGCCTCTTTTCTGAGAGAAAAAGGTGTGTCTTATACTCCGAAAAATACGGTAACCAGAACTTTAAACCTGGAAAAAAATCTCAAAGATTGAGTGGTCTTCCCACCGGTTGCTGAAAGAATTCTATAGCAGGCTTCCATAATTTTCATTTATTTATTTGTCAAATTTATATGGTCACTCAGCTCACACAATATGTCTATTTTATAACTCTACTAATTACCCACCCAGCATCCTTATTGGATGACTCTATTGCATCTGTCCTGAAGATATCAATTAAAGTTTGGCTGTTGCTTTGCAGGATAGCCATCAGAGCAAATGAAAACTGGCAGTGTTTGGTGGGAAAGGATGATAATGGTGGGAAATCACCAATGACTGTACAATATAATGTACAGAGTAAATAAATACAGCACCATTTATTAGTATCAAGTCTGTAGCAGGATAGAGATACGTAACTACATGACAGTTGCCAAGTGACTGGTTTTTGATCACGTGACCACTGGGGCTGCAGCAATGGTGGTAAGTGTGAAAAACGGTCATAAGTAACTTTTTTCAGTGACGTTGTAACGGTGAGCAATCACTAAATTAATTGTTGTAAATCAAAGCTATCTGTACACCACCTAGATTAAGCATTCCTTTCTGTGCATTCAGAGAAATAGCATGGTACACAAGACGCATGAAACATTTATGATCCCCCTTTTTCATAATCCAGGTTTATCTGGACAAATTCTTCCCAACACATCATAAAGGTGGCCGCAGCCTGCAAGAACGGATCAGAGGAATGCAGAAATTCTTCCATTTGGATGTCACCGGGAAAATGGATAAAGCTACATTAAACGTAATGCAACAGCCTCGGTGTGGGATGGCAGATGACTTGGAAAGACAGAGGCTTCAAATAAGTATCTGGAATAAACGAGTCCTCACATACAGGTTAATTACCATTTCAAGGGGTTTGTTTTTTAATAAAAAGAATGTATTGGTTACATGATTTCTTGCTTAGTAATATTTTGTCATTCTTTTGTTACTCAAAGGATTAATAATTACACTCCGGATATGCCAAGAAGGTTGGTCGATGCAGCCATAGCAAAGGCATTCCGTGTTTGGAGTGATGTGACTCCACTAAGGTTCCACAGGGTTAACGGGCCTGCTGACATTGAAATACTTTTTGCACATGGTGGTAAGGCTAGCTCTCAAATCAACCAGCTCTCAAATATGCATATGTCTCTTTCTGAAGCATCGTTTAAATCCCCTCTGCTTTCACTGATCACATAGGCTGACTAGAGCAGGGGTCTCCAACCTTGGTAAATTTAAGACTTGTGGACTTCAACTCCCAGAATTCCTCAGTGGCCAAAACTGGATGAGGAATTCTGGGAGTTGAAGTCCACAAGTCTTAAACTTGCCAAGGTTGGAGACCCCTGGACTAATCCAGAGGGTGTCTTTCTCCCTAGAAGGGATGACACTTAAATTGAAATCATTCATGGGAAATAGTAGTTCTATTTTAATCCCTATTGGTCAGTCCCCATCTCAAATAGTCATCCAGCTGTAGACTCCTTTTTTTAAAAAAAAAAATTCAGATAACTGAAGAGCCCTGGGTGGCGCAGTGGTTAGAATGCATCATTGCAGGCAAACTCTGCCCATCGACTGGAGTTCAATTCTGACAGGGCTCAGGGTTAACTCAGCCTTCCATCCTTCTGAGGTAAAATGTGAACCCAGATTGTTGGGAGCAATATGCAAATAATGCTTACATTGTAAACCACCCAGAGAGTGCTATAAAGCACTATAGGGTGGTATATAAGACTAAATGCTATTGCTATTGCTAACTGGAATAGGTTCACAGAAAGATTGCTGAGATGATGTAAAAAATTTAAAAATTGTCCTGTGAGGAGATATTGATGGAACGAGATATATTTCATCTTGAGAAGAGGGAGAACATCTTTCAAAAACCTAAAAGGATGTCACACCAAGTTGAAGGAAGGCAGATTTTGTTGACCACATCAGCAGATAAATAACAATAAGTGTGATTAATTACCGAGGTGGGAGGTGGGATATCCCATTTCCCTGCATCTGTTGAAGCAAAGGTTATGTAATCATTCAACGAGATTGTTTCAATGACTAAAGAGTCTTTCCAGTTCTATGCAGGCTTCCCTTTTCACCCTTTCTTCAGATCATTTCACAGATATATTAGCCCAGGCTTAAAAATTATTGCTGTTTTGACATCACTGCAATGTTCTCTTGTTGTATGAAATGATTGATGGCTGTGATTCAGACTGCTTGCTCCTCTCTGTGAGTTCTCTATTTGGATCATATCACTAGCTATATAATTCTGCTAGCCAAGATTCAAATGACCACTAGATAGAAGCAGAGAGTTACCATTTATGTAAGTCTTTGCTGATATCTACTTGGATTCTTGCATCTGAATATGATGTTCCTAAGCATTAATGATGAGAATAATGATGTTCCTAAGAAATATTGGCCTTCTTCCTCCTTAAATAATAAACATAGGGGAAAATCTTTAATCGAGGAATATCTCTTAGTTAATATAAATTAGATATATTGTTCTGTTTCAAAATTATGCAGTATTCATTAACAAATAAGTAGCTTGGGAAAGATTCCCAAACAATTAGTTTGGTTAACATTCCAATCTCCCTATCTCTCCCTCCTGAACCATCATTCACACCATGAGAGATAGTTTGGAGTCATGATTTAAACTCAGAAAGTCTTGTACCTTGCCCAGAGGTTATCAATAAATCACTGTCACCACGAGCCCATATTTCATATTGCATGATTATATGGATAGTGAAAGTCCCAAAAAAGGGAAATAGGTTTTACTTAAGGGTATGGAAAATGGCAGCATAATGCTCCTAACCTACCATCTTATTCATTGATGGCTTATATGTTATATTTCAAATTTAGTACACAATGATCATGTGGCATTTGATGGCCCAGGACGTGTTTTGGCTCATGCTTTCTATCCTGGACGAGGACTTGGGGGAGATACACATTTTGATGAAGCAGAGCACTGGTCAGAGTATGACAGACGTAAGTCACTCATTAACTATTTGAGGTTATTGCTCATCTATATTATAATGAAAATTATTGCCAAGACCATTAACGTCATAAACAATGAATCACAACTTAGCAACCAGGTGATATCTGAAGACCTCTGAAATATTTGTCCCTCAACTGTAGTGTTTCTACAACTGGGAATATAAATTACTGTATATTTTATATTATACTTAGATTAAATCCAATTTTATTTTTGCCCTGGCCCCTGTTATGAGAGTCAAATGGAGCTCTAGCCCTAAAAAGGCAGTAAGTGTAGCCTTGGGATATAGGTGGCCATATATCGGTTTCTGCTAATTGACACATTTTTCTTCTCTTTTGTTTTAGAGGTCAACCTGTTCCTTGTTGCTGCCCATGAATTTGGTCATGCTTTAGGACTTTCCCATTCTAATGTCCCTGGCTCTTTGATGTTCCCAACCTATAGTTACACAAACCCACGTTACTTCCATCTCCCAGATAACGACAGACAAAGAATCCAGAGATTATATGGTAAGTATGGTATGAAGTTTCTAATTCTTACGGCGAAGAACATTTTAATTGTTCTTCAATCTTTGGCTCTACTCATGTTCTAATGGGTGCTCTTGTTGGCTAGAGGACGCCTTTAACTGGTACACACATACAAAATATTCTAGCCTGCTTTTTCTGTTGGAGTGCATGGTGTCTTGCAAGGGGAGGCTTACCCTAATTTCATTTTGTCTCCAAAATGCTGTTGCAATTTATAATTAGGGCTAAGAGAAAGTAAGCATATGGGAACCATCTCCTGAAATCTGTGGATGAAAGGGGACTTAAACGGCAGTCAAAGCCCAACAATTTAGCCACTCATTATTCTGCACGCATATTGGTTGGCTTTTTCACTGAATTTAGTTTTCTCCATACCATATGGAGGAAAAACACTATGAAACAAAACAGAGTTATAAATATCAGTTGTCCCTGCTCATTGCCTTACAATTGAAAAAGTACAACCCATAAAGGAAGAGATGAGCAAAAAAGAGGAGCAAATAACTACCCGCCACACCATTTTTATGTTGCAAGTTCCAGTTCAGATACTGTGATGGGTTGACTACTGTCAGGTAAGTGATACTTCAGGGGGGGGAAATCAGAGGAAGGGGCCTCGCAAGAGAGACCTCTCGTTTCTCCTGTTGCTATCAGTCGTTGAGGTAGCATCTGGAAGTGTCAGGAAGCTGCTGTTTATCTAAGTAAGAGAATAATTTGAAAGTGACCTTGGCGATCTTCTATCTAGCCCAACCCATGCTCAAGGAGGATACCCTATACCATTTCAGACAAAGAATTTTCCAATCTCCTCTTAAAAGCCCCCATGGTGCAGCACCTCAACTTCTGAAGGCATGTCATTCCACTGGTTAATTGTACTCAACATTAGGAATATTCTCCTTAGTTCTAGGCTTGTTCTCTTCTTCATTAGTTTTCATCTAATGTTTCTTACTAAGGCTTTAAGAGCCGAGGTGGCGCAGTGGTTAGGGTGCAGTACTGCAGGCCACTTCAGCTGACTGTTATCTGCAGTTCAGCAGTTCTAATCCCACCGGCTCAAGGTTGACTCAGCCTTCCATCCTTCCGAGGTGGGTAAAATGAGGACCCGGATTGTTGTTGGGGGCAATATGCTGACTCTGTAAACCGCTTAGAGAGGGCTGAAAGCCCTATGAAGCGGTATATAAGTCTAACTGCTTTATAAAGCGGCATTAATACTTCACATGTTCTTGATTCTATCCCTCTATTAATGCAGCCTAGGATTCACTCACTCACTCACTCGACGCCTCTTCACCCAACGTGGGTATAGGCGACTTCCATGGAAAGTCATGGCGATCCACGGAAGCTGTTTCGGCTGGATATACCCAAGGGGACGCCAGTCCCAAGGGTCCAGCCTAGGATTATGTTTAAGTGATTGTCCACTAGACTCCAAGATCCTTCTCGCAGTTACTACTATTGAGCCAAGCTTCACCTAATCTGTGCCTGTTTGGTTTTTCTTGCCAAAGTTCAAACCTTACTTTTCTCTACGTTGAATGTCATCTTATTAGACAGGGCCCAGTATTCAACTCATTTACAATGACTACTGGCATTTTCAAGCCCTAACAGACGTAGACTTTCCAATTTTATTCATTTAAAAGATTTGTCTGGACACCCATCTTAAACTCTGGGTAGCTCACGACAACAATAAAACCCAATAATTATAAAACCATAAACCAAAAACTTGGTAGCTTCACCATCATCTTAGGACAGAGATGGCAAACCCATTTCAGCACTGAATGCCCAAACTGAAATGGGTGTGCATATGTGTGCATGCATACGTGCATGTGTGTGCCAGAGCACCGGAAGACCAGGTGGCCATGGTGCACATGCCTGTTTTTGTGGCATTTTTGGCCTGTTTTCAGGCTGGTTTTTGGGGCCATTTTCCAGCACTCCAGCGCCCACAAAGACCAGCTGGCTGGCATGCCAGAAACCAGAAGAGCAGCTGGCGATGAGGCATGTGCCCACAGAGCGGGCTCTGCATTCCACCTCTGGTACGCTTGCCATAGGTTTGCCATCACGGCCTTAGGATGTCACACAGCCAGCTCCAAATATCCTCATTCTGTTTCTCTCCTCTTCCTCTTATACACCAAAGATTCAGGGAAGAGCCAGTCACGTTTTTCTGATATTGTCTTGTTTCCCAGTTTTCAAGAATGTTTCAGCCCCTTTTGCTTATATGGCAGTCCTTGCCTATTTCTTCAAACTCATCTCCCTGATTCCCCACAGTAAGGTTGGCAGCAGATTTCCAAGACAACAGCCTACCATGGATTTATTTGTTTCCTGATTCTGTCCTAAGCAGCCTATTATAGTGGACCAAAAGAAGTTACCATATTTTTCAGAGTATAAAACACACCAGAGTATAAGATGCACCAAGATTTTGAAGAGGGAAATTTTTTTAAAAAAATTTTGCACTCTGCAGACCTCCCAAAAATGGCCCATTTTTCACGAAAATGGGCCTGGGTTTTTTTTTTAAAAAAAGGCCATGAATAGTCTTTAGGAGGCTTATAGAGTGCTCCCAGAGGCTGGGGGGCAAAATTGAGCAAAAAAAACAGCTTGTTGTTTGCTCATTTCTGCCCTCCCCAGCCCCCAGGAGCACTCTGAAAGCTTCCTAAAGCTATGCATGGCCATTTTGGTGAAGGGGGCAGGGTTTCGGGAGGCAAAAAATGCTGTATTCATTGTATAAGACGCACCCAGATTTTCAGCCTCTTTTTTGAGGGGAAAAAGGTGTGTCTTATACTCCGAAAAATACGGTACTCTTCTTTTTACTGAGCAAATCTGCTCTGGAAAAACAGCTCTGTACCTACAGTATATTTTGAGGAGACAGCACATTCACACTGTTATACAAGCTGCATACTCACTATTTTACATTGTAGCCCCAAGTATCATTTCTTCAGTGTTGTCACGTGGAATATATATATTTAAATATTTACAAAATGTGAAGGGGTGTACTCACTTCTGGATATATTGTGTGTTTATCCTATTTGTTCAGACATTCATATTTATTTATTTATTCACTCCCTTTAACAATATCCTTATTTTTCTTTTCTAGGATACAGGAAGTAAAACCATTGCAGAACCCACTGCATTTAAATGGCGTGGAAGAATTTATATTTTGCACAGATCGCATCATTATTTCAGCTAAGTTTATAGCATAGTAAAAACAGCAAAAGTTTGGTTGCCTGGTTAATAATGGGGAAAGACTAGTGAACTGTTCTTTGTTATGGAAGCAACATTGGTTGTTGTTTAGCTTCCTGGTCCAATTCAACAGATTACCAACTGTAATTGTGTACAAGTTCTGTAGAATGCACTGTAGATTCACTTGGAATCAGTGTGTCATCCAACATCAAACCAGCACCAACCTTCTTGCCAAGATCTGGCTGTACCAGAAAGTCTTTGGAGATTGATGTATGTCAGATTCCACCTCTCAGTGATTAATTTGGGGACCTAGTTATTTTCTTTTCCTTGCAATAATTCCTTGTTATTATTATTTTTTTGTAAGCCACTGGAGATGCTTTGGGAAATGTACCTATGCATAGCTAATAAATAATCCAACCCTTTCATGTGTTGTGGTCGTGGGAAACATTTGTATTTTCTTCTGTGTGTAATGAAGTCTATGAAAGTCTGATCAGTGCAGAAGTGGGTGTTATCTTTGCATACATGTGTGTGAATTTGTGTGTGAATCAGTTTTTCTTCTCCCCTCAACTTGGGTCTTTATCTGTACCAGTGGTGGGTTGCAGGTGGTACGCCCAGGTACGGGAGTACCGGAGCCTGCCTGGAGCACCGGGTACCGTTCCAATATGGTGCTCTGGAGGGCCCACCTACCCGCCCGAGATCCTTACCTGTCCTTTAAACCTTTGGCGCTTCTGAGCACGTGCATGGCATGTACGGTGCCTGCGCAATGCTCCGCCAAGCAGCTGGAACGTCACAGAGGCTTGCGGAGGTGTTGCAGGCAAGTATGACGCATGCTTGCCCATGTGAGTGACGCCGGGCCCGTTCCAACTGTACTGGTTGGAACGGGATCCGGAACCCACCACTGATCCGTACTGGGAAGCTGTGTGTGTGTTTAATCCAAGACATGAGTGATAGAGCTTTTCTGGCATGTTCAAGGGAAAGGCGAACGAATTTGGCAAAGCAATTGTCAATTTCTCCAAGGAGGCTGACTTTCAAATACCCTCCAATTCAGGGGGCTAGACTAGATGATCCCAAAGGTTCTTCCCAAACTTGCTTTCCTTGCTTCTATGAAACTGAGAATATCACTCAGAAAAGATCTGGTAGGATTTTTCTAATCCCATCCAAACTGGAGAGCAAGATGATTTCTACTTTGCACTGAGCATGTGTCAAAATCTCAAACATAGGCAAGCAGATAATCTATATACTACTAAAACTTCATTGTTATGAGCTTTTGACTTGGCAAAATGGTGTATTATAGAGAAGCTAATATCAGCTAATTTACAGAATATGTCCAAAATTTAGTACCCAGGACTGCCGAGGGAATGAAATTTGGGAACCTGTAACTGTATCAGTGTTTACCGGCTTCTTCTGCATTGCCAGGTTATTGCTGCAATCAGCATAATTTTCATTTTCAACATTTCATAATAGCAATAGCACTTACTTATATGCTGCTTTACAGTGCTATATAGCCCTCTCTAAGCAGTTTTACAGAGTCAGCCTCTTGCCCCCAACAATCTGGATCCTCATTTTACCCACCTTGGAAGGAAGGAAGGAAGGAAGGAAGGAAGGAAGGAAGGAAGGAAGGAAGGAAGGAAGGAAGGAAGGAAGGAAGGAAGGAAGGAAGGAAGGAAGGAAGGAAGGAAGGCTGAATCAACCCTGAGCCTGGTGAGATTCGATCTGCCAAACTGCAGGCAGCCAGCAGTCAGCAGAAGTAGCCTGCAATACTGCATTCTAGCCACTGTGCCACCATGGCTCATAATAGCTTCCCAAACAGTCTTACAATCCCTCACTCCCTTACCCATCTAATAGCAGCCACTTACTTGCCTACTAGGATGGGATAGGTTAGGATGGGATGGGAAGGGGAGGGAAGGGAAGGGATGGATGGGGAGGGGAGGGGAGGGGAGGGGAGGGGAGGGGTGGGGAGGGGAGGGAAGGGAAGGGAAGGGAAGGGAAGGGAAGGGAAGGGAAGGGAAGGGAAGGGAAGGGGATTTATGATTCCTGCCAGACTCCCATGGGGGAACTAAGTAGGGAAGTTGGCAGGAAAAATTGAAAGTCACTCCTGTTCCCACTGCATTTTTGTCCTCCCTTGGTCATAATGTTTTTCAGTTTAGGTAAGGAAATCTCTCTGAAATGATGACTCAATGGGGCATGAGTAGTCTAGTAAGTAATAATTTTAGCTAGGCTGTTTGTAGTAATTTTATTTGTAATAGTATCAGCATATGATGGTCCTCTTGTTTTTCCAATACTTTCCTTACTTTTTAAATGGGGAAATTAGCAAAGCACCGCTGTGCCTGTGACACACCTTAAGGGGAGAGAGAAAGTATTAGTTTTGCAAGATCACCCAAACTCAAGAGAGTTAGTTGCTCATAGATGCCTACTGCTAACTGCAATCACATGAATATTGCCATTGTGAACAAACATTGCCAGTGCTGCATGCCAGTGTTTCTCAGCAATGTGAAGATGTGTGTACTTCAATTCCCAGAATTCTGCAGCCAGCATGGCTGACTGAGCAATTCTGGGAGTTGTTGTCCACCCATTTTCAAGTTGGTGAGGTTGAGAAACAATTGCATGCCAATATGAAAGGCACAAGAAAAGTCATAGGATTAATGACTGGACACGTTTTGTTGCTTGTCTTCCTTTTTTCATTTCACAATGATCTCAATGTTTGTCTTACAAACATCAGGAGCAAGATATTCAAGATCTCGTGAGGCTTGTGAAATTTGGCCACGTATCCATATAACATATTGGTTTATCTGATCTTCCTGCTGTTTGAGAAACCAGGTGTGTTTTGATTTAGCACAATACGTTAAACAGGATGCATCTGTTTAAAATACACTCCAGGTTTAGCTGAAGGATCCTCCAAATCAGTTTATTTTTATTTTTATTAAGCCGATTTTCTGGTTGCTTAAATTAGTTGGTTTGGATGTGTTTAGCATAATCTTAACATGGAAGAAGAAAGAAATCCATAAAAGTAAAAATAATCTGAAATTAATGGAAGCAAAACACAGAAATAATACAAACATTGATTTCGAATAAGAAGTGCTTCACAAATAACATTATGGAGATTTGCTCAAAAGATCATCAATGTCTTCTCCTAATTATTATTTCCAGACCAAAAAATAGTCACTACCTGTCATGTTAAGGGTCTTTATTTTACATTTATATCTGTCTCCATGAATGCATAAATATGCTTTATTGCAAAGGATAGTTTATACATGACAAGTTATCGATTATACTTGGGTCTTCTAATGCATGTACCAGATCCAACAGAAGTAACATCAAAATAAAGTAATGAAAAGTTGGAAGAATAATATTACTCAAGTGAGAATTCAGAAAGATGCTATGAAATGGCAAGGCTAGTTTTGGAGAACTGTATCACATGGTGGAAAATGATTCTGTGGAGTGTCAAAAGAATCAAGATATCTGGCCTCACAGTCACGTCAAAGGGTGATAATCACTGGCCAATTCATCCTGTTCTGAAACAGTTGAAACTGGTTGTAGTTGACCATTCATTTCAACTTAAGGTGTTATATGCTTTATTGTATCAGGTTTTTCACGGGTTGGCTATTGATCACTCTAACGGGGCCATAGACACATCTACTCTTCACTCTTATATTGTTTTTTTCCTCTTTGTTTTAGATATGGAAATACAGAAATGTATCCTGGGTAACTTTAGGATAGCTTTGTCAAATGGGCACCTTTCATGGAGTTTAATTGCCGGAAAAATGCCAATAATTGTGGAGGGGTTTGTGGGCTGATAAAAGATGATCAGAATGATTATCATATATCTGATATTAGCAGATCAGAGAATTTCTGCCCCCAGTTCCTAAATTTCTTAGATAGGGAGGCACACGTAGCAATAGCACTTAGGCTTACTCTGTTTCCCAAAAAAGAAGACCTTCCTGGATAATAAGCCCAATTGGGCTTTTGAGGGCATGCGCTAAAATAATCCCTCCCCTGAAAATAAGCCCTCGTCGAAAATATTGCAACACAGCAGCAGCCATGAGGTGACCACGTTCGCTGCTTCCTGCACCTCAAAAATAATAAGACCTTCCCAAAAATAAGGCCAAGCGCTTATTTTGGGGGTGGGTCAAAAGAAAATAAGACCCTGTCTTATTTTCAGGGAAACACAATATATACCACTTCACAGTGCTTTACAGCCCTGTCTAAGCAGTTTACAGACTCGGCATATTGCCTCCAATAATCTGGGTCCTCATTTTACCAATCTTGGAAGGCTGGAAGGCTGAGTCAACCTTGAGTCAGTCAGGATCAAACTGCTGACAGTCAGCAGAGTTAGCCTCAATACTGTATTCTAACCCAGTGTTTCTCAACCTTGACAACTTGAAGTCCTGTGGACTTCAACTCCCAGAATCCCCCAGCCAGCATAGCTGACTGGGGGATTCTGGGAGTTGAAGTCCATAGGACTTCAAGTTGCCAAGGTTGAGAAACACTGTTCTAACCACTGCACTGCCATGGCTCTTTCATATGCATGGAAAAAGTGATAAGGCTTCTATCGTGGCTACTATCTTGACTTGACCTGAACCGGGAGGCACTCGCGACAGTCACTCATGCCCTCGTGACCTCAAGACTGGACTACTCCAATGCGCTCTACATGGGGCAGCCTTTGAAGAGTATTCGGAGACTACAACTCGTCCAGAATGCAGCCGCGCGAGTGATTGTGGGTGCACCTCGGTACACCCACGTTACACCTATCCTCCGCGAGCTGCACTGGTTACCGATCGGTCTCCGGATACGCTTCAAAGTGCTAGTCATAACTTATAAAGCCCTTCATGGTATTGGACCTAGGTACTTGAGAGACCGCCTTCTGCCAATTACCTCCCACAGACCCGTTAGATCGCACAGGGTCGGCCTCCTTCGGGTTCCGTCTACCAGCCAATGCCATCTGGCTACTACCCGGGGGAGGGCCTTCTCTGTTGCAGCTCCGGCCCTTTGGAATGAACTCCCCGTGGAGATTCGGACCCTCACCCCTCTCTAGGCCTTCCGGAAAGCCGTCAAAACCTGGCTGTGCCGGCAGGCCTGGGGTTGATGAGTTCCCCTCCCCTCCCGACTTGTATGGCTGTATGACTCTTGTGTATTTTAATTATATGTATTGTGTTTGTATCCCCTTTCCCCTTTTGAGTTGTTCGCCGCCCTGAGTCCCTCCCGGAGAAGGGCGGCATACAAATAAATTAAATCTGAAATCTGAAATCTTTCTTTTTTTTTTTTTTTTTTTTTTTTTTACCCTTCTGGTGCTAAATAAGCTCCAGCATGAAAGCCATGGACTCAGACAACAACCAAGAAGGAAATAGTGGATATGTTTGCCTCATATCAGATGAGCATAAAAGAACCCAGTTCCTGATTGCTCATGAATTGTGAGACGTTTGCTTCAATCTTGAGTTGCTCACTTACATCAATAAATTAGAACTGAGTCACTGGGCGTGGAAGGTGCACCAACTCACGCACACAAAAGAAAACACAATTACCTAGTGCAGAGTTCTTTAGATATATAGACATACCCCCGTCTTGTCCTGGTCAACTTCCTTTCATGTCCTTTCAACTAATTCCTTTCGTGACATGTGAAATACTTCAGAATGAGTCAATTCTATTTACTCCTCAGCATGAAATCATGTCTCAGAGATGAAAAGGAGAGCCTTTGTGTTTGTTACTTTACTAAGTTTTCAATCACCCCAAAGCTGTATTTGTTGTTGTTAGTTGCAAAGTCGTGTCCTACCCATCGCAACCCCATGGACAATGTTCCTCCAGACCTTCCTGTCCTCTACCATCCCCCGGAGTCCATTTAAGCTCACACCAATTTCTTTGGTGACTCCATCCAGCCACCTTACTCTCTGTCGTCCTCTTCTCCTTTTGCCCTCCATCTTTCCCAGCATGAGGCTCTTCTCCAGTAAGTCCTCCAGTGAGTCCTCCCTCTAAAGAGCAGTCAGGGTTGATCTCCTCTAGGACTGACCGGTTTGATCACCTTGCCATCCAAGGGACTTGCAGGAGTCTTCTCCAACACCATAGTTCAAAGGTCTCAATTCTTTGGTGCTCAGCCTTCTGTGTTGTCCAACTTTCATAGGCATACATTGCAACTGGCAAAACCATAGCCTTGACTATATGCACTTTTGTTAGCAGGGTGATGTCTCTGCTTTTTACTTTGCTGTCTAGATTTGTCAGGGCTTTCCTCCCCAGGAGCAACCATCTTTTAATTTTTTGGCTACAGTCCAGGGGTGGGTTCCTGTACCAGTTGGTACCGGTTTGCTGCACACGCACTTTGCATGCATGTCGCATGTTGCTCACACATGCACAGTTGACTGTAAATTGTTCTGTGCGTGCAACAATATGCAACAGCAGAAGAGACCGGGGAACCGGTTCAGGGGCATGGCCAGCCTGAGTCACTGCCAGTTCTGCGACCCAGGCCAAACCAGGAGCAACCCACCTCTGCTGCAGTCCCAATCTGCAGTGATCTTGTAGCCCAGGAAGATATAAACTTTCACTACCTCCATTTCTTCCCCTTCTACATATTTGTCAGGAATTGAGAGGGCCAGATGCCATGATCTTAGTTTTGTGTAAAACTGTAGTATGAGGCAGAAATGAGAAAAGGAAAAATTCCTCTCTTTAATCCAATGGTGCATATATTGTCCTTCTTCCCAAGAAGGAAAAGGTTAAAAAAAGAAGGCAGTGACAACATCTCTCAGTTACCTTGGAAATGATTAGAAGGTAACCTTCTTGCACACAAAAGTGAATCGATTATCTGGGGGACAGATCAGTAAATCAGTTGTACCATGCTAGTATAACTGTATTCTAACGGCAGAACTACCCATCCTGTTTCCAAAATCCTTTTCATGGATTTTATCATAATCGACACCCCATTTTTTTTTGCTTCCCCAACTCTTGTTTCTGACTCCATTTTGCTGCTCCCGTTCTGATGCCTGGTTTGCCTTTTTTATAGGACTTCAATGAAGTAACCTTGAGACCACTTAGGAAAAAGCAGTCAACAAGCAAACAAGGAATTAATTGGGTAAGATTTATTTCATTGGTTCAATGCAGAGCTGATCCCTTATGATGTGAAGAGCTTTTTCTATTGGTGGAAGTGTTGGAAGAAATATCCATCTGGTTCAGTTCCGAACAGGGAGAAACTGGAAACATGGCGGCTGATTGGAAAGAGGGTTTAAGGGTGAACAGGACCACCAAGCACATGGTCCTGGTGCAGCTGAACACATGGAGTTGAGAGAGAGGGGTATTTATACCCTCTATTTGGCTTTACACTTGAACTTCCTGTTCCTGTGCAAGAAAATGTATTCTATTGGCTGTTGTAGGGGTCATAGATAGCTTTAAGCCAAGCTTGGTTGAAGCTTGGTCTGCTGATGCAATGAAGGGGCTTGTTGGACAATTCCAACAAGTGGTGGGATTCAGCCGGTTCACACCTATTCGGGAGAACCGGTTGTCAACTTTCTAAGCAGTTCAGAAAACCGGTTGTTGGAAGAAATCTTTTTTTCCCCACTTTACAGGGCTAATCCTGTAAGGAAGGCAGGAAGGAAACATTCTGGTGTTGTTTCTAGCCTAATCTTTATTGCCTTGCTAACAGAAACTACCTCTCCGGTTAACCCTCATTACATTGTAACAGCTAAGGTAAAGCGCCTATCGATGTGAGTAATGTTGAGTTGGCCATGCCTACCCAGTCACATGACCACCGAGCCCCGCCTACCCAGCTGGACATTAGGGCAGAGAACCAGTTGTTTAATTATTTGAATCCCACCACTGGGCTGAAGGCTAACCCTACCTTTGTTCAGAGCCAGATCTTGCTGCAGGCAGTAATGGATTATCAAATCTGTCTTTCTAAAGCTGCCCCAGCTCAGTATCTGCTTAGGGGGATGTGGGGCAGGGAGCTGGGGCTCTGAGCTTCTGTCTCCCTTAAGATTTGTATTTCTCCTTAAGGGGAAATATTTTATCCTGCCCTTTTTTAAAATATTTCTCAAAATATTTCTTCCACCTATTTCATCTCATGATTCCTCTGGGAAAGATATCTGCCACTTCTCATGCATGATTCATGGATTCATGTTGTATAAATCAGTTATTCAGAACTTGGGATCTAGCCATTCGGTATAACCTTTATTGTCATTGTACATCATGTATACAACAAAATTGGTTTTAGCCTCACTGGTGCAATCCATGACAATAATACAAACAACATAAATAGTATAAAGCATAATCCCTATGCAAGTAATTGGGGGGGGGGGAGAAAGCAAAAGAAAAACTAGTCATAGTGTGTGCATGGAATGATTGTGGTTGTGTTTAAGAGTCTGATAGCCCAAGGATAGTAACTATTTTTAAACCTCTTTGTTCGGCTGGCTATGCTTCGATGCGAAGAGACACTGACCAGGGTGTGAATCATCTCTGAGTATCTTCCTTACTCTGCTAAAGCAGCGAGACCTGGTGATATCATCCAGTGTGTTAGAGGACAACCAATGGTTTCTTCTGCCGAATTGATCACTTTATGTAGTGCCTTCCCATCTGCAGCAGTTAAGCCAGCATACCATACTGTAATTTCTATCCGCAGTGGATTGCTCATTGCAGTCCAAAGTTTGTAGACACCATAAAACACACCAGCGCTGGGTTTTGTTTTTCATTTCTTAATTTTTGAGAAAGTATGCAGGAGTATGCGACCTCATCCTTGAATTTCCAAAACTGCTTGTGACAAGAAAGCCTGTATGTTCCAAAGAGAAGTGAGATGAGACCAACATGCTACAGTGCCGTGTCTTCAGGAGGGGAAAAAAAGCATTTCTTTTTCATGAATCACGGTGGCGCAGTGGTTAGAGTGCAGTACTGCGGGCTACTTTTGCTGACTGCCGTCTGCCTGCAATTTGGCAGTTGAAATCTCACCAGGCTCAAGGTTGACTCAGCCTTCCATCCTTCTGTGGTGGGTAAAATGAGGAACCAGATTGTTGGGGACAAATATGCTGATTCTGTAAATTGCTTAGAGAGGGCTGTAAAGCACTGTAAAGTGATATATAAGTGCTATTGCTATTTCAGGAACCTTGAGATGTGATGAGTCAGGTGTTTCTATCCATCAGAAGCCACCTGCCTGAGTTCCAGATTGGATAAAACTTTCTTCTTAGTATTTTCTCTGAATCTGAAGTTAACCAAAGACAAAACCTTTAAAAGCCCCATGGTACCAGAGGACCCTAGAACATGATGCTAGTTGAAGCCCTTTGAGCAAAAATAGCCTGAATTTCACTATTCTGACCTAGGCTTCCCAGTAGCATGAATCTGAGAACTCATCTCAATAAACCCCTTTTATTTAATTTACAATGAATTCCTCTCCAGCAAAGTCTTTCCTCTCCCATAGACTTTCAAAATACTGGGCAAGAATACAGGAATGAACTAATTGTCTCCTGCAAACTCCACTCCCCTTTCGCTCCTCTATTATTCCCTATGGGAGGGGCCATTCACCATCCACCTGTGGCCTTACTCCCAAGTCAACCCTTGTTCCTTGGCTGTTCCCTTCATCTGGCAACTCTGCATATGCGCACTGGGAACAGGCTCCAGCTGTTCGTCTGCCTCACTGATGTCTGACTCTGAAGGCAACTAATAGCTGGCATATGACTTTGACCCCCTCTCTGCCTCCAACACAGAGCCCTTGTCAGAGCCTTCCCCAGATTCTAGGACTGGCCCATGTTCCTCCCCAACCTCCTCACTGTCTGAATCCACTGCCAGCTCTGCTGGCTGCTGGCGGGGCACAACATTCACTACGAATGGCCCTGTATGCATGAATCAATACCTTTCAAGGGAAAATATGAACTTGGCAACCATGTTGTGTTGAAGGGAAAATGAGTAGAATTCATCACTATGGAATTTTAATGATCACCATGGTGGAATTTTAATGGCTTCATATAAGACTTAAAGCAAATGGGTCAATTCATGAAACAGTTTAGTAATCAATTAATGGTGATCTGTTTGCCTTTCACTTTCAAAAAAAGACATCGCAGAATGGTGCAAAATTACTTCCCCTTCTTAAGTGATAGAAAGAGAATTTCCCAAGCTCAGAAGACTTTGCGGTTAGACACTTCTTCGCTGTTTGGGTAGTCTAAGTCATATAAGCAATACTGTTTTGGCATGTGTGTCTTGTGTTAGAGTCAGTTTGAAACTAACAAAAGAAGATGGTTTCTATCTAGTTTCCCATGAACCTTCAATTATTTTGAAGTCCATCATTCAGTTTAGACAACTGGCAGCTTTGTACTTTTAAATAGAATAGAATAGAATAGAATAGAGCAGAGCAGAGCAGAGCAGAACATAGAATAGAATAGAATAGAATAGAATAGAATAGAATAGAATAGAATAGAATAGAATAGAATAGAATAGAATAGAATAGAATAGAATAGAATAGAATAGAATAGAATTCTTTATTGGCTAAGTGTAATTGGACACACAAGGAATTTGGTGCATATGCTCTCTTTGAAACATAAAGGAAAAGATACATTTCTCACGAATCATAACGTACAACACTTAATGCTATAGTCATAGTGTACAAATAAGCAATCAAATCTTACTAGGTAACAATCATTATAATTCTTGACTTCCAACATTCACCTATAACTAAGCTGTATTCACACATGGTAAACTTTACAATGGTACACTCCCCAAACTATTTTTATAAGTAGTTTTTATAGTGATCTATTGAATTATAAATTAAATAGCAATTTCAGCAGAAACTGAAAATTTGCTATTCAGTTGCCCAGATTCCACCCTGCAAGGGATTATGTGGTCATTAAGAGGAGATGATGATGATGATGATGATGATGATGATGATGATGATGATGATAGGCAATGCGCCATAGCTGCTTTTACAAACTATAACTCTTTCTACTCTTTTAAATCAGAAACATAACCTGTGAATGGCTCCTTTGCTTTTTATTTCTCTGCGTACAAGGTCTCTGCAACTCTTCATAGAAAACAATGCTTGTTTAATTGTTCACTTCATTTGCATGCTGTTTAATCCCAAGGGCTTTAGGGGCAGCTGACAATCTCATTTTAAAATTAAATGACACTCACAAAACAACAAAAGGGAAAAAGAGAATAACTCCAAAAATGCATATTAAAATGCTGAGTCTTTGAGGAAAACAAAAAAAGATTGGGCAAGTCAAACCACATTGGGTCAACCCAACTGTTCTGGGCTGAATATAGAAAAAGTCAACTTCCCTTTAGCCTGTGGTTTAGGGGATTGAAGAAAAAAATGGAAGGGGGAAATAATTGAAGTTACCTCTTACAATGATATGACTTCAGTGGAAATGTCAAGAAGGAGAAACAAACAGGTGTCAAACTATGTTTCCCAATAATATTTTAAATTTTTGATACTTGAACAAGAGTATTTCAGAAATATGGATTTAAAATGCCATAAAATGAGTTACCTGGAATTTTACTCAATGGATTTATAAAAGCTGGGTCTCACTTTTATATGGTGAGGACTAGAGACCTGCTTCTTTAAAGCTATTTGAAAAATTCTACGGAACCACGATGAAGCACTTGATAATCCTCAGTGCTTTCATGCTGCGGCCAGGTAACAATGCAGCATTGCCTTTCCACTTCTCAATCCCTGATCTGTACCACCCAAAACCAAGGATCTAAAATGTGTACAGGTGTGTAACCATTCAGGTCTTGGAGGCCATAGAAGTGCAAAATTGTTTTGCTGTTGACTTCTGAGAAAAGTTTAAATTTTGAGAATATGCCATGGAACAAATACAATTCATTAGCAATGCAATAACGCATGATTCCATTTATGGGTGCAGTCAAAGAATGCAAGAAAAAGAAAGCAACAAATTATATTCTAAATTACATCTGTGTGCAGGGATTAGTTGGGTGTTCTGACCACCTCTTGTCCCAGATCAAAGCATGCCGAGCCAAATATACTTTAAGGAATTTATTAAAAGAGAGACAGGTCCTTGACAGCAAACCAGCACAGATAAGCCTTGGCAATCCAGCGTGCCAAGCTAGCCACAAAAGTTCTCTAACTTTTAGTCAATGTGTTGACTCCTGCAAAAGTGGTGTGTGCACAAGCATTCCTCTTATAGCCTTGAGAGGAGCCTAATTACCACCAGCTGAGTGCCATTACCTCCTGTAACTGCATAACTGTTCCTTACGCCTATTAGCTCTTCGGTGCCGGGAACAACTCACTGCTGACGTTCGGATCACACTCCCTTGTGTCCTCCCCACTGGTCCAAGGCTCAGGTGCCTCCTGGTGGCCAACCAGCCTCTCTGCGCCCTCGGAGTCGGAACCCTGTCCAGGGTCCTCCACATCCTCCAAAGCCGACTCATAGGGCCCCTCGCTGTCGGAGTCTGGTGGCAGCTCCAACGGCTCCTGCTGGGCCACAACAGTTGGGTGTGCAATGAGCTGGAAAATTCTTGTTTCACATCTTGCCTATTTTAGGGTTTTTCAGCCTGTTTGAATAACAGTAGTGTAAGATGGGACGCGGTGGCTCAGTGGCTAAGACACTGAGCATGTCGATTGGGAAGTTCAGTGGTTCGAATCCCTAGCACTGCGTAATGGAGTGAGCTCCCATTACTTGTCCCAGCTTCTGCCAACCTAGCAGTTTGAAAGCATGTAAAAATGCAAGTAGAAAAATAGGGACCACCTTTGGTGGGAAGGTAACAGAGTTCCGTGCGCCTTTGGAATTTAGTCATGCCGGCCACATGACCACAGAGACGTCTTCAGGCAGCGCTGGCTCTTCAGCTTAGAAACGGAGGGGAGCACCGCCCCCTAGAGTCGGGAACGACTAACACATATGTGTGAGGGAAACCTTTACCCTTTTCCTTTATCTAGAATAAGATAGGCATATAATTGTACAAAATTAAACTCCAGTCTTATTCTGCTATCTTTTTCATACTCTTAAGCCTGCAACAATTCTATTTCTATTTTTTTTAATCTATACATTTCTGTCCTGGTGTTCTCTTTCTATGTTCCTATTCCTATGTTAGCACTATATTTTCTTATCTTAATTTTTTTCTTCTTTAAAACTTTCCTTTTTGTCTGGGTTTTTTATAGCCAATTTCACTGCACTTGCATGTGAAAACCCTCTTTATAGACATGTTCGGGGCATGGGAGTTTATGAAGTTTATTCATTTATCAGGTGTAGGAAGTTAACACCCACCCCTCTCCTAGAAGAATGAAATATTATGGGAAATATTAAAAAGGCAGAATATTATGTTTCCCTGGATGAGAAATGGGGAAACATGCTTTTAAAGACAAAGCAGCTCCCTGCCCACCTCCTTCAGCCCCAGGGTGATGGGATTAAGACATGGCCCACAGGACATGAGAGGATTAGCCCTCTACCCATCTCACCATAGGGCACCTGGGAAGATTACATCACCCAGCAAGGCTCAATCAAGCCTGGGACTCAGGACAGCCTACAGAATTGTCCCTGCATGGCCCCATGGGAGTCTGACAACCAATCAGAATTCAAGATCAAAGGCCAGAGAGGGCATAAAACCAGGGCACTGTCAGCATCTTTCCTTCCCCTCCAAACCATGTGGTCCTGTCCGCCATTAAAAATACATCTTTCCAAGCAGTCTCCATGTTTCCAGTGTCTTCCTCCCCACTTGGAACTGAACCCAGAAGGACATTTCTTCCAACACAAGCAAACAAGCAAGCCAAGGAGATTGTATTTGTTCACTGCACTAATCTTCACTTTAAAAGGTCTGCCTCTGATTAATTCAGTGATGCCATAAAGTCTTTGCTCTGCTGATTGCAGCCCTAAGTTACCAATAATAATATTTAAGAAGAATGTAGTGTTTAAACGTGGATGGAAGAATGAACGGATGGGCAAACACACAAAGACTATGCCACCAATACCCACATGTATTTAAATAAATTGAAATAAATTTAAATGTTGAAATAATAAATTGGGATGTTTAGTAATACTCTACAGTATTATGAGTCACTGTGGCTCAGTGGTTAGAATGCAGTATTGCAGGCTATTTCTGCTGACTGCCGGCTGACTGCAATTTGGTAGATCGAATCTCACCAGGCTCAAGGTTGACTCATCCTTCCATCTTTTCAAAGTGGGTAAAACGGGGACCCAGATTGTTGGGGGGCAAGAGGCTGACTCTGTAAACCACTTAGAGAGGATTGTAGAGCAGTGTAAAGTGGACTATAAATCTAAGTGCTATTGTTATTGTTATAGGTAGTCTTCTACTTACAACAGTCCATTTTGTGACCATTCAAAGTTACAGCAGCAGTGAAAAACTGACTTGTGACTGTTTTTCACATCTACAACTGTTGTAGCATCCCTGTGGTCATGTGATCAAAATTAAGATCTTTGGAAACTGAGTCATCTTGACGATGTAGAAAGGGGGAATAACAGAATCTTGAAAACTTGTTGAAGTTTCTCTCTATCCTATCATATACTAAGCAACATCAAGACAGGGTCCCTTAAGAGTTTCTTTCTCACCATTCCTTCCATCTCCAAACTATGTCATGTTTTCTGCAATTCTTTTCTCAGTTTCTTCATTCTTATTCCCAAGATCGTCTCTAATATTTTTTGCACTACTGCATAGAAAATATCATCTGGTCATTATTTTACTTGCTATGAAAAATATTCCTAACCTTTCTCAAATTATTCCTGTGAAAAGCTATATTGCTCTTGATTCTGCTCATATAGTTCCTCCTTCTCCATTACTAGATCCTTGGAAGAAGAGACCTCTACCCTGGTGACATAAGGACCATCTGATGATGACTTAGATATTACTAGGAAAGTGGTGAAACCTGATGACAACTTCTACACAAATAGATCCATTGGTTTAGTCACGAAAAGGGTGAAATCACTAGAACAGACACTTAAAAGAATAGAAACTGTTGCAAAGTAGAACATAATTCCTTGGGGAAGGTAAAATGAATTACAATATATTGAAATCTTCATTTGTTTATTTATTAATCAAATCTATATAGTCAGCTATCTCACAATTTACATTTTACACCACCCTGCCAACAAAAGTGTGTATGGTCAAGACTATGGTTTCCCCATTTGCAATGTATGGCTGTAAAAGTTGGACTATACGAAAGGCTGAGCGTCAAATAATGGAGGACTTTGAACTATGGTGCTGGAGAAGACTCCTGCGAGTCCCTTGGACTGCAAGGTGATCAAACTGGTCAGTCCTAGAGGAGAAATTTGCCCCATTTTATGACCTTTCTTGCCACAGGTGTCAAAATCACCACCGTTCCTAAGTTAGTAACACTAATGTTAAGTGAAACATGTCAGCCTTCCCACTTATACTAGAGAGGAAACATACTATATGAGCTACTTCTATTTGAGGCTACATTAACAGCATCTTGCAAGCCTGAATGTACAAATATCCCAATTTCGGTTATAGCATGGAAAGTTAGGGAGGATCCCTTCCAAACAGTGGTGGGTTTCAAAAATTTTTAGAACCGCTTCTGTAGGTGTGGCCTGCTTCATGGGAGTGGCTTGCCAGCCATGTGACCGAGTGGGAGTGACTTGCCAGCCATGTGACTGGGTGGGTGTGGCCAACTTGTAAAATGTGGTGAAACTCACTTAACAACGCTCTTGCTTAGCAACCAAAATGTTGGCTCAGAAACTCTGGCATTGAAGTACGCAAGTCTTAAAGCTGTCAAGTTACAAGACCTTTGCACCCCTAACCCTTTAGAAAAAAAAACCCCAGGGGTGTTCAAACTTGACAGCTTTAAGACTTGTGGACTTCAACTCCCAGAATTCCTCCTCCAGTCATATTGGCTCAAGAACTCTGGCATTGAAGTGTGCAAGTCTTAAAGCTGTCAAGTTACAAGACACTTGCCCCCCTAACCCTCTAGAAAAAAACCCCAGGGATTTTCAAACTTCACAGCTTTAAAACTTTAAGGTTTAGATAGGACTCTTAGAGGCAGGTGGGGCGATTGGTGAGCCAGCCAATCAGTGAGCGGCGGGCAGGGCAAGCTTGGTTCGGACAGGCAAGGGGAAGGAGCTGGAACTGGTTCTAAACGGCACAGTAGATTTGTGGAACCTCTTCTATAGAAGAGGTTAGAACTGGCAGGAACCCACCCCTGCTTCCAAGCCTTTTTCTCCATCCGTTATGCAGCTGCAGGCTGAAACCTCTCTTATCTGATCACTTCCTTTGCAGTATCTCTTTCCTCCATTTCTCATAGTTCTTTCTAACCTACCATTCAGGGGTGGGTTGCTGCCAGTTTTACTACCGGTTCGCAACCCACAAGCATCAGGTGCATGCATGTGCATGTGCACTGTTCAATGTAAATCGTTCTGTGTGCATGCGCACAGAACAATTTACATTGAACAGCACACATGCAGTCACTGAAATTCAAAATGGCAGCGGCCCGGCAGCAGTGAGGGAACTGGTTCGAGGGTGAGGCAGGCCTGGATCACTGCCAGTTCTGCAACCCAGGCCTGAATTCTACTACCGGTTCGGCCAAACCAGGCCAAAGCAGCAGCAATCCACCTCTGCTACCATTATAACATACACAACACAACATAATCAATTTTACACTTAAGTGGTTTGAGTTGTGAGTTCAACTGGTGTTCTTTCCCTCTGATTTATTTAGGGTGCAATATAGGTAGTCCTCAACTTACAACGATAACTGAGGCCAACATTTATGTTGCTAAGTAAGATATCTGTTAAGAGAGTTTTGCCCCATGTTATTACTTTTCTTGCCCCAGTTGTTAAGCGAATCACTGCAGTTGTTAAGTTAGTATCAGGATCGCTAAGTGAATCTTGCTTCCCCATTGGCTTTGCTTGTCAGAAGATTGCTTGCAGTGATCACATCACTGACTTGGCTTATCCGAAGGTCACAAAAGATGATCCCATGACCTCCCCAGGACACTGCAACCGGGATAAATATCAACCAGTTGTCATGCATCTGGATTTTGATCATGCGACCATGGGGCTGACACAACAGCTGTAAGTGTCAAAAACAGTCATAAGTCATTTTTTTCAGTGCTGTTGTAACTTTGAACTAAACAAGGAGCCAAGGTGGCGCAGTGGTTAAATGCAGCACTGCAGGCTGACTGCTAGATCAGCAGTTCAGCGGTTCAAATCTCACCGGCTCAGAGTTGACTCAGCCTTCCATCCTTCCGAGGTGGGTAAAATGAGGACCCGGATTGTTGTTGGGGGCAATATGCTGACTCTGTAAACCGCTTAGAGAGGCCTGAAAGGCCTATGAAGCGGTATATAAGTCTACTGTTATTGCTATTATTGCTAAACAAACTGTTGTAAATTGAGGATAATCTGTATTTTGTATGAGTTTTAAAAAGTTTAATTCGATATCATGGCTATAATAAGGCATCCATTTGTTAGATGCAGACAGATTAATCTAAGGCTCTCCAAACTGACCCTCTTCAAGTACATCAGGCAACATATCCAGGGACCAGAGATGGGTTGCTACCAATTTGGACCGGTTCAGCCGAACAGGAAGTGGCTTTCCTGGCTGGGTCACTGGAACTTGCCTAGGTTCCAGCGACCCAGGCCTGCCATAGCCCCGTACCAGCTCCCGGTCTCTTCTCCCATCGCTGGCATGCTTCTGCGCATGCGCAGAACAGTTTTCAGTAAACTGCGTATGCGGAGCAATGTGTAACCTGCACATGCACGCAAAAATTTTGCATACACATAAAGTGCCCTCTCTCAGTGAACCGGTAGTTAAGAACCCACCACTGCCAGGGACCACTGAAGTCTGAACATCAACATAATGTGAAGGGTGGGTGGGTAGGTCCACCTGAAAGATCTGCACCAAATTTCATTGAATCCAGCACCCTCTTTAATATGTCTGCAATCATTAATATTTTCAACTTTAATGATTAACGTTTTCCTTTTGAATAGCGATCGTTGATCGTTTTAAAGTAACTTTATCCACCCAAACTTCCTCATAAACAAAGGGATTTTCCAAGTTCTTGCACAAATTCTATGAGGCTGTGAGTAGATAAAATAGTCTGGTTCTCACAAGACCATTTTGGCATGAAAGGCAGAGTCACTCTTCAACTTTATCTCTATCATCATGAGCTTTTTTCTGAAACAGGGGCGGGTGTGAAACTGACTCGACAAAGTCCTGTCTTGATTCATATCTAATTTTAACTTCTTGATGTCAGCCCAATAATCTAAAAGTTATCTTTTTTTTGTCTTCAGCTGCTTTTATTTATTTTTTAGCAGATTTTTTTTTATTATTTTTCCCTTCTACAACACCTTACAGTCATTATATCAACATCGTTATGTCATCATACCTGTACATGTATATAATATTTCCCTTCTATATTTACACACCTTTTACACAGTTCTATATATATATTTATATATATATTGTTTTTTGGCTTAATTAATTTTATTCTTGTTTTGCAGCCATTTGTACCAATTGTTCCAAATTTCATAATATTCTGACTCTTCTTTATCTTTTAATTTCAGTGCTAATTTGTCCATCTCTGCACAAGCCAAAGATTTTTTTATCACTAATTCGTCCGAGGGGGTATTATTTTGTTTCCAGCATTGGGCAAATGCGATTCTAGCTGTAGTTAGTAGATGTGTTAATATGTACTTAATTTTATTTGTATATTTCCCTTTGATTATTCCTAGCAGAAAGATTTCAGGTTTGTATTTTATCTGCTCTCCTGTAATTTCTTGCACCCATTTCCAAATTTTTGTCCAATATTTTTGTGTTTCCGGCCAGCTCCACCATATGTGTTAAAAGTTATCTTAATGTGAGATGCATTTCTCTTTTTTTATCTTATTGTTATCTTATTGTTTCTCCTTTTTATCTTATTGACTAGTTTTGCACAGCATGCTGGACTGGACTAAAGCATGATAGACAGAGGTGGTATTCAGCCGGTTCGGACTGGTTCAGGTGAACTGTTAGTCGACCAGCATATGCGCCCCGGCTCTATGCTGTCCTATTTAGCTATGTTTATGAAGCAGTGTACATGCTTGCAAGCCACACACACAAGCAAAGCACATGCGCAGAAAGCACACACTCTCACAAAGAGAGTGTGTCTGTGCATGGTGAACCGCTGGTAAACTTCTGTGAAACCCACCTCTGATGATAGAATCATTTATGATTCAACACATGGGGAAGATTCAGCTCTTCTTAGCAGGTTGTAGACTCAAGCTATCATGTGAAAGCATTATGTGTATTTGTTATATAATCAATTCATCCGAACAGAGCTAAAGAGACCTTAGAGGTCTTCTAGTCCAGCCCATTGCTCAAGGAGGAGATTCTATACCATTTCAAAAAAAGTAGCTGTCCAGACTCTTCTTAAAAACCTCCAGTAATGAAGCCTCCACACCTTCTGAGAACTTCTGTCCCACTGCTTAATTGTTCTTTCACTAGACAACAATATAAATCACTAGATCGCAATATGTACTCCTTGATTTACAACAGTTCATTTAGTTACCATTCAAAGTTACAATGGCACCAAAACAAGTGACATGACCATTTTTCACACTTATGACCTTTGCAACAGCAGCATAGTATGTGATCAAAATCTGGACACTTTGCTATTGGTTTACATTTAAAATAGTTGCAGAGTCTGAGGATAGCGTGATCAGCTTTTGCCACCTTTTGACAAGCAAAGTCAATGGGCAAGTCAGATTGGTATAACAAGTGTGTGTCACTAACTTAGCAACTGCAGTGATTCCCTTAAAAACTGTGGCAAGAAAGGTCATAAAATGAGGCAAAATCCACTTAACAATTGTCTCGTTAGCAAATCAAATCAAGTTTATTACAGTCAAAGACCAGAGACCAGAACAAATAAAAACACTCAATGAACATCCAGTTAAAAATTCTAGAATAAAATAATAAATAACAGATAAAATCTAGATTAAAATCACTGTTGTCTCATTAGCAACAGAAATGTTGGAGTCAATTGTGGTTGTAAATCAAGGACTACCCGTGATGTGGAAATTGTTTTTCTCAACAATATAAGGCAGAAAAGGAAGAAAAAGAAGAGGGGAAGTTAGCATCTTTGGTGAAATTCCACTATAACTGGAGTCACGAAAGAGATAAAACTTTGGTAGTCTGAAGATCTGAAGATTGTTCACTCTGGGAAGTCTGAAAATGATGTATAATATGGTAATATTCCACAAATGGCTACATATCACTCTGTTTGCCTGCTTTGAAAAGTCCCACAACTGGAAGATGAGAGAACAGTGAATGCTTGACAATAGGGCACAGAGGCTGCTGGACTGTCACCTTAGCAATAGCAATAGCAATAGCAGTTAGACTTATATACCACTTCATAGGGCTTTCAGCCCTCTCTAAGCGGTTTACAGAGTCAGCATATTGCCCTCAACAACAATCCGGGTCCTCATTTTACCCACCTCGGAAGGATGGAAGGCTGAGTCAACTCTGAGCCGGTGAGATTTGAACAGCTGAACTGCAAAACTACAGTCAGCTGAAGTAGCCTGCAGTGCTGCATTTAACCACTGCGCCACCTCGGCTCACCTTGGTCCCATTCTTTCTTCAGTTGAGGTCCTACAAACGATGAAATGGCTGAAGACCCTCCAAGTAAACTTAAAGATAAGGTTTGGTTACTAGCTAGCAGGGAAAGCAGTTGAAGTCATGTAGTTTTAAAAAGTGGAAATGTAAATACAGCTCAGCAGGTAGGATTCTGAACACTTTTCAACAGAAGATTCAGTTTTCAACAAAAAATTCTGACAATTTTCAACAGTGTTATAAGTCATCCACCATGACTACATGTACAAGCTGTAACTCTTCATGCTCTTAAATCAGAAACATAATATGTGAAAGGCTCTTCTGCTTTTCATTTCTTGGCACACAAGCTTTCTGCAACTCGTCATAGATAATAGGATAGGATAGGATAGGATAAATAAATAAATAAAACAGAGTTGGAAGGGACCTTGGAGGTCTTCTAGTCCGACCCCCTGCTTAAACAGGAAAACCCTACACCATTTCAGACAGATGGTTATCCAATTTCTTCTTTAAAACTTCCATTGTTGGAGCATTTATAACTTCTGAAGGCAAGCTGTTCCACTGATTAATTGTTCTAATGGTCAGGAAATTTCTCCTTAGTTCTAAGTTGCTTCTCTCCTTGATTACTTTCCACCCATTGTTTCTTGTCCTACCCTCAGGTGTTTTGGAGAATAGCTTGACTCTCTCTTCTTTGTGGCAACCCCTGAGATACTGGAGCATTGCTATCATGTCATCCCCTTTTCATCAAACTAGACATACCCAATTCCTATGACTGTTCTTCATATGTTTTGGCCTCCAGTCCCCTAATTGTCTCCGTTGCTCTTCTCTGCACTCTTTCTAGAGTCCCCACATCTTTTTTACATTGTGGTGACTAAAACTGGATAATGCTTGTTTGATTGTTTACTTTACACTTGCATGCTGCTTAATCCCAAAAGCTCTGTGCAGCTAACAATCCCATCCTAAAATTAAATAACACCCACAAAACCAAAACGGGGGAAAGATAATAATTCCAAAAATACATAAAATAAATGTATCAAAAACTGGAGCCTTGGTGGCAAGCAAAAAAAAAAAAAAAAAGATTGGGCAAGTCAAACAACATTGGGCCATTCCCAATTATGTTGGACTGAATTTTGAAAAGTCTACTTCCCTTTAGCCTGTGGTTTAGAGGATTAAAGAAGAAAATGGAAAGGGGGGGAGAAATAAAGAACCTCTTGCACGTATACATCCGTGGAAATGCCAACAAGGAAGGGAAAAAAAAGATATCAAGCTGTGCTTCCTGATAATATTTTGAAATTCTGACACTTGAACAGAAATACTTCAGAAACAAGGAGAAAAAAGCAGACGACGCCATAAAATGAGTCACCTGGAATTTTATATGTCACTGTTCACTCTCAGACTTATATAAGCCGGGGGTTCTTGAGCTACAAGACATTGAGAGCTAAAGAGTTGCTTCTTTAAAGATAGTTTGGAAGCTCTATCATGAATCACTTGATAATCTTCTTGGGCACTTTGATGCTGTGGCCATGCAGCATTGCCAAGCCACTGGTCAAAACCCATTCTGCACTATTCTACACCAAGGACCAGAAATTCGTTCAGGTATGTAAGCACCCTGATCTTATCTCTGATGCCATAAGAAATTCAGAATGGCTCTGCCACTGACTTCGGGTTTCCATGTTGAGAATGTATCATGGGATAAATGTTGCTTATTAAGAGTACATGATTCTTTTTACAGGTGCAGTCAGTACATTCAACATTCAACATATTCAAGAACTATGCAAGAAAAAGAAAGATCTATCCTAAACTACATCTGTATTGAGGGTTTAACTGGCTGTGCAATGAGCTAAAAAATTTCTTTCACACCCTGACCTATTGTTAGGGTTTTTCTTAATAACGATACAGATATAAAGACTCTTTTTTTTTTCTCACACTACACTGTTTTATTGTATCATATTAAGCTATTGTATTCTACTTTCCTCCTAATACTCTAAGACTAAAACTGTTCTATTTCTATTTTTAATCCATACATTTATAGAATAGAATAACAGAGTTGGAAGGGACCAGGGAGGTCTTCTAGTCCAACCTCCTGCCTAGGCAGGAAACCCTACACCACTTCAGACAAATGGTTATCCAACATCTTCTTAAAAACTTTCAGTGTTGGAGCCTTCACAACTTCTGGAGGCAAGTTGTTCCACTGATTAATTGTTCTCACTGTCAGGAAACCTTAGTTCTCGGTGGCTTCTCTTTATGTTTTGGTGTTCTACGTCCTTCTACATTCCTATTCCTATGTTAGCCCAATCTTTTCTTAACTTTTTTTAACTTTAAAACTTTTCCTTGAGATTGTAGTCATTTTAGGTTCATTTTCATGTGAAAAACTTTTCTTTATATATAAATGGGATTTTCTCTTTTCCCCCAGCACTCATCAGTCCTCTGTTTCAGGAACTGGTTTGTAGAACTCTATAGGAAGTGGGCTTGCTTATTTTTTCAGACTCTGGTGGGACTCTTTTCCTCCATGTCTCTCAGCTCAGATTCTCAGAGGTTTTGCAACTCCAAAAATTGTGGTTTTGTCTAGCTGTCTGAAGACTACAGTACTGCTTTGCCTGCTTGATTGAGTTTCCCACATCTCTGCTTTGAATGAATGAATGAATGAATGAATGAATGAATGAATGAATGAATGAATGCTTTATTTGGCAAAGTGTGATTAGAATAGAATAACAGAGTTGGAAGGGACCTTGGAGGTCTTCTAGTCCAACCCCCTGCTTAGGCAGGAAACCCTACACCACTTCAGACAAATGATTATCCAATCTCTTCTTAAAGACTTCCAATGTTGGAGCATTCATAACTTCTGGAGGCAAGCTGTTCCATTAATTTATTGTTCTAATTGTTAGGAAATTTCTCCTTAGTTCTAAGTTGCTTCTCTCCTTGATTAGTTTCCACCCATTGCTTCTTGTCCTGTCCTCAGGTGTTTTGGAGAATAGCTTGACTTCTTTGTAGCAGCCCCTGAGATATCGGAAAACTGCTATCATGTCTCCCCTGGTCCTTCTTTTCATTGAACTAGACATACAAGAAATTTGTCTCTGGTGCAGAAGCTCTCAACCTACATGCAAAGCAACAGAGCAATAATCATAAAAATGATAATAATAACATCAACAGGATTGGGGAGTAAACAAGATAATAGGAAGGATAAATAACAATACTACAGCCAGACTACATGGATACATACACATAGACATTAGACAGCACTGTGAGAATTAGGCGTTCATCAGAGTGATAACACAAAAGAAAAAAAAACTGTCCCTATGTCTAGTTGTTTTGCAATGCCCTATAGGGCCATCCCAAGGGAATGAATTGAAAAAGTTTGTGTCCAGGATGTGATGGGTCTGCAGATGTCAGCCCTCCTTCTGACCTACGCAATATACAGGTCTTCTATGGAAGGCAAACTGGTTGCAATTTTGCTTTCTGTTTATTTTGATCTTTGTTTCTGCAAATTGATAAGAAACATAAATAAAATAAACTGTGCTCGAGCACTTTTTTTTATTTAACATGCAACCATGCCACCTCATTATTCATTCTGATCTCCCCTGAATCAATTTGTTACTTCCTCAGGAAAACTGTGCACTGGATACATGCAATTCTGGGCCCAGGAATGGGTTTCAAATCCCAGAAATGACTGTGACTCACAAGTTGTTCCTACAAGGAGACAAATCACCCTCTATCTCTAGCTTCATTTCTGTTTTATGATGCCAAGGGAGGACGGATCCTTTTGTTACTGCAGTGCATAGAAATCAATACCTTTCGTCAATCTACTAGGGGGTAATCAGATCTGTTGATTCTGCTATCTGCTAATCCTATTCTTACTAGCCTCCTCCTTCCTCCTCCTCCCTTTTTAACCCTCAAATATATGCAGTATCTTGCTCATCTTTCAAAGCTTAAACAACTTTTAATCCAGGAAAACGTTTTCCCAAATGAACCTGCTCACCATCAAACTCTAACTTCAAAAACAGATTAGGGAAGCTGCAACACTGAATTATTTGTTTTTGGCCTGAAGAAACCCAGAAATAATATCATCCCATTTGAACAAAAATGTACCAAGCAACCATGATTCTACTTTCGGGCAAATTTCACTGTGTGTTGGGGAGGGAGAGAAAATGAAGTGTGTTCATTTATCAAGAAAGCAAATAAGCAAGGAAGATCGTAATTGTTCACAGCATTGCTTGTCACTTACGAAAGCCTAGCTCTGCCTTCTTTAGTGATGCCATAGTGCAGGAGTCCTCAAAATTTTTAAACAGGGGGCCGATTCACGGATCCTCAGACTGTTGGTGGACCAGACTGTGTGGGTGGGCGTGGCTAGGGGGTTCATGTGACTGGGTGGGTGTGGCCAATTTAGCAGTCCTTTTTCCATTTGTCCTAGCTGTACTTGCCCCATCCCTACTCATCCACCGGCCCTGGATCACATGGCTGTGAAAAACACCCTGAAAGGCTGTTTTTAAAGCGTTTTTAAAGACTTTTAAAGCACTACTTTACAAGCGGGCAGTTGCTTTTCAAGCCAGCAGCAGCCCCTCCCCTACTCACCCACCAGCCCTGGACCACGTGGCTACATTGGTGAGATCACCCCTCAATCAGCTGGATCCTCCCCCCCACTCTTCGGCCTCACCTTTGGCAGCAGTGGTGTGATCAGAAGTGCAGCTCAATCGGTTTAATCCAGGGGTGGGTTCCTGCCAGTTCTAAGCTCTTCTATAGAAGCGGTTCCACAAATCTACAGTGCCATTTAGAACTGGTTCCAGCTCCCTTGCCCCGCCAGTCTGCACATCATCAAGATGAAGAGCAAGAGGAGGAATTCTGGGAGTTGAAGTCCACAAGTCTTAAAGCTGTAAAGTTTGAACACCCCTGGGGTTTTTTTCCCTAAAAGTTTAGAGGTGCAAAGGTCTTGTAACTTGACAGCTTTAAGACTTGCATGCTTCAAATGCCAGAGTTTCTGAGCCAACATTTTGGTTGCTAAGCAATAGCATTGTTAAGTGAGCTTCACCACATTTTACAAATTGGCCATGCCCACCCAGTTACAATTGCCGGCAAGCCACTCCCACAAATCAGGCCACACTTACAGAAGAGGTTCTAAAAAATTTTGAAACCCACCACTGGTTGAATCCCACCACTCTGCGGGCTGGATACTTTGCATTGGCGGGCTGTATCCGGCCCATGTCCCATAGTTTGAGGATTTATGCCATAGTGTCTACACTAGTGCTTGCAGTCCTAAACTACCAATAATAATAATAAGAATGTTCAAAAATAGATTGAAGAATGAATGGATGGATGGGCAAAGACACAAATGGTATGGTCACCAATACACACATGTATTTATATCATTATTTGAGCTGTTCAGTATTACAATAAGTGTTCTAATTCCTTCCATTCTTGGTTAATACGCAGGATTACCTTGATCGGTTTTTCCCACCAATTGGTAAATTAAACAAGCAAACCTTAGAAGAACGGATCAAAATCATGCAAAAGTTCTTCCATTTGACTATAAGTGGTAAGATAGATACCGAAACCATGAAAGTAATGGAACAGCCCAGGTGTGGAGTGCCAGATGTCTTGCAATATAGAACATTTCCAGGAGGACCAAAATGGAATAAAAATATATTGACTTACAGGTAAGTTATATTTCTCTTGGATTTCTAAGAAAGAGAAGGAAAAAGGAAAAAGTCTACTTTCTAATGATATGTATTGTATTACTCAATTGTATTACTCAATCCATTACTCAAAGGATTAACAACTACACCCCTGACATGCCAAAAACCCAGGTGGACAGCGCCATAGAAAAAGCTCTGAAAGTATGGAGTGATGTGACTCCCCTACATTTTAGAAAAACCACTGGAACTGCTGATATTGAAATTCGTTTCGCAAGTAGAGGTAAGCTTAGCTCAGCTTGTTTATTCTTATATATTAATTCTTATTTACAGTTTATATCTCACACATCTGCCAATGCATGGGTGTTGACACCCCTTTACAGTAGGCTAGTTCAAGAAACAGACCCAATATTTGTTGTTGTTGAATGTTATTTATTGTAGGAACATAGAATGACAAAATATTGAAAACCAACCAAAGTTTATCTCTGTCCTATTTTATATTAAACAACTAGTTCCCACAACACTGTCATATTACCTACTAAGACTACATTACTATTATTTTTCTCTTCCTTCCTATTACCTATCTCTTATGACTATCGAACAATGACTTATCATAATATTATTATCACTTAATAAAAGTATTATCACTTATGACTATCCACTTATGACTTCAACCATGTTGCTTGTATCTTTAAAATTTATATTGTTTTATTTATTTGTGTTTTGAAGGGCAATATATGTTTTAACATAAATAAATAAAACCAGGGGGGGGAAACATTTTTCTTATAAGAGGTATTAATTTGTATACCACAAAGATTTTCTCTATGAGAGAGATGGGCAGTTTCTAAATATGATGTGTAAAATAAATAAAATTAATTGACATTAGCTAAGCTTAACACTTCAAATAACATCAAAGTGTAGTCCATTGTTTTATTTAATTAAAACTGGGTCCTGCATATACTAATGAAGCCTACACATGTACAAAAGTTGCAAAGCCAAAGACTGCTAAATTTTTCAAAATGCATATGTTTTGCTCCAAATGGAAGATAAAATGGGGCCATTTCAAGTAGTTTGCTTTGAACATTTCAGGAGTCTTAAGTTCAAAGATTGGCTAGTTCTTTTTATAAGATGCATTTTGCTTGGTTTTATTCTTTTTTTTATTTCTTTTGGGTTAGTTCCATTATTAGCCAAGACAAGATGATGGAGTAAGGATAAAAATAGGTGAGGGTGAGGGAAAGGGGGAAGTACAATTAGAAAGAAATGCTGGTTAACACAGCAAACCTTAAATCGCCTGAGTCATGCAGATATAAACGTTTGTACATAAATGGTGTATTCATGAGAATTATTCAGAAGTATCTGAACTACTTGCTCAGTAAGTGTACTTGCATTTTTTTTAAAAACTGCATTATATTATAAATTATAAATTATAATTCATGGGGTTTGAGCATATTGTATATCGACATTAGGCAAATGCAAAGGTGCGGTTTGTGTATTTATGCACAATGTCTTTGACATTTTCAGGCCATAAAAGACTGGTCTATTTTCTGAAAAGACTTAATGAACTTAAGTGTATATATTCTTCATGGTTATGTTTTTATTAAACTTTAAAGCTGCATGTTATATACAAGGACAAGCTATGAGCAAATTTTCAGGCCACTAGCCAGGAAAATGTAATTGTGGCTACTGTTTGTGGTATGTACATAAAGTGAATCAAGCTGTGTATTTCCTGGGTTTCCATAGCCGTTTATATAGATAATTTGGAAAATATGCTTCAATTGGCACATCTTTTGGCACCTAACAGAACTTTTAAAATCAAATAAAAACCCAGGAATTAGGCAGAGAATTCTTAGTTCTCTAAGTAACGTAGGAGGGGCAGTTAATCAATGCAGGAGGACCAGTTGATCAATTAATGTTTGTCTTTCTGACAATAGCTTCTCTCTCCCAGGTAGAGAGTTGTATATTTGTTTAATTGCTTTTTAATTAATAAAAAAATGAAAAAGAAGAAAAGAGCAAAACCAAAGGTAATAGCAAAGCAAATTAACAAGCAGTCCCTACTTGGAATTTACACATTATTTTAAATGGCTAGAAATCCCTGGTATTGCTGATAACACTTTGATTCTTTTCCATTTAGAACATGGTGACAATATTCCTTTTGATGGAAGAGGGAGCGTCCTGGCACATGCTTTTGCTCCTGGATCAGGTCTAGGTGGTGATGCTCACTTTGATGAGGATGAGACCTGGTCAGATGTCAATAAAGGTTTGCTATAAGAATATGCACACCAGAGCTCTGCTATGCAATTTATATACCTACCTCACTTTCATTCGCCACATCAAGTGTTGCATGGAAATAAGAAAGTATATAAATTTATATAAATCCCAAATTTCAGGTGATTCTCTTTTAATTGCAACTGGGAGCGCTTTTGCTAAGTGACATATTAGGGTGCCAACTTACCAGGGTACCAGTTGCTGTCATTCAGCAAGGCCTGCAGTGTTCTGTTACAACATTACAGCACCCTGCAGTCATATGGCCACCATTTAGGAATTCCTGCTGGCTTCCCCATTGTCTTTGCGTGTCAAAAGCCATTAATGAGGATGGCAAATGGGACTTACGTGTCTGCTAGGACATGGCAATGTTCTAATTGCAGGCCGCTTGCCAAGTGCCTGAACTGCAGCTGTAGGGATGCTACAATGACTGCAATTTAGAGGAACTGCCATGTCTCCTGTGTAACTTCAATTGAGTTGAAATGAGTGGTCATTCAACAAGGACTACCGGCATTGCATTGTTTGTAAATGACGAATCCGTGGAGTTCAGGGCTGCCAAATGTCAAAGCAACCAGTTGCTTAAAAAGATAAAATCTATTCTTTTCATGTAAGGAAACTCAAGGTTTAATTCTGACTGATCATTTTTACAATGGAAAATTACTACCTTTATATCTATGGAGATTCTCAGTCATCCAAACGATGGGCTGCTTTTTTCAAGAGGCACTTGGACTTGCTTGTTTTCCAGATGTTTCAAAGAATGCAAATGTGCAGCTGTGTGCAAGGAGAATAAATCCTTCCATTCCCCACCATCCAATTAGAGCTGAAGAAGCTTCTTGGATGAGAAGGGAAATGTCTTCAAAGAAAAACAAGAAAGTTCAGTTGCCTCTTGAAAAAAGCACCTTTGGGACACTAACTTTAGAGTTTTAATAATGTCGTCATATGTGCGTATTACATAAACATTTGTCCCATGACCATAAGTGGAGCATATTTTTCGCACTGTAAGACCTACTTTCCCTCCCCCCAAAAAATGGGTGGAAATGTCGGTGTGTCTTATAGAGCAAATGTTATGGCAGCGGGAGGGGGGGTTGGTGAGGTGACAGTGTTCACCGCCATTGCCAGGGAATGCTGGAGCCTTCGCTGCTGGGAAGGCTGCTGCTGCTAGCTATTGCTGCCCGTTTGCCATGCCCATTCGCTGCCGCTTGTTCACTGTTGCCCATTCACCGCTGCCCATTCGCCACCGATTGGCAGTGACGAACAGGCGGTGGCAAAAAGGGTGCGACGATCGGCAGTGAATGGCAGTAGCGCGGGTGGCAGTAAACAGGCGGCAGCGATAGGCAGCGGCAATCCCTGCCATCTAGAACAGCTGATTGGTGGTATTCCAGGAGGCCAATCCAATTGCCAATCAGATGCTCAGCAGCGAAGGCTCCAGTGTCCCCTGGTGGCAGCAGCTCAGCTCAGTTGACCAGTGGTTGGCACAATGGAGTGGAGCCCTGATGAGCCACGTGCTGAGATTGCGATAATGTGCTGAAGCTGAGCAGGCTGTTTGCTGTTTGCTGCAAGGACGCTAGCCAGATGAATATCGGATAGATGCTGGGTGGCAGAGGCAAATTTTGTTTTATTGTTTTCCTCTCCAAAACTAATGTGTGTCTTATAGTCCGGAGTGTCTTATAATGCGAAAAATACGGTACTTTTATTTACTCTTCCATATTCCTTAAAGCCCAACTCGTGCAATCTCTTGCAGCTTTCTTGACATAACTGGCTGTATATGCACATCTCTGAAAAACTAATACTTATAATTCACCTACTCATTTTCTGTGTTTTAGAAATAAATCTCTTTCTTGTTGCTGCCCATGAATTTGGGCATTCCCTGGGGCTAGCTCACTCTAATGTTCCTGGAGCTTTGATGTATCCTACCTACTCCTACGTGAATCCAAACTCATTTCGTCTTCCAAACGATGATCGCCGAGGGATTCAGAGTTTATATGGTAACTTCACTGAGAAACCCTGTTTAGAATTATGCAAAGATAAATGAAATTCTTCCACTTAACAATTCAGTGTCTAGCATAAACTAAAAAAAAAAACCAAAATGGTTTTATCCACAATCTACAAAACCAGTGGTATATTTCAGAGTCAAATTTAGCTCTTTCTTTAGAGATATTTTCAGGGGTGGATTTCTGCCAGTTCTAACCTCTTCTATAGAAGAGGTTCCACAAATCTACCATGCCGTTTAGAACCGGTTCCAGCTCCCACCCCTGCCTGTCCGCACCATGCTTGCCCTGCCCACTGCTCACTGATTGGCTGGCTCACCAATCTCCCCACCCACCTCTTAAGAGTCCTATATAAACCTTAAAGTCTTAAAGCTGTCGTTTGAACATCCCTGGGGGTTTTTTTCTAAAGGGTTGGGGTTGCAAGGGTCTTGTAACTTGACAGCTTTAAGACTTGCATACTTCAATGCCAGAGTTCCTGAGCCAACATGACTGGAGGAGGAATTCTGGGAGTTGAAGTCCACAAGTCTTAAAGCTGTCAAGTTTGAACACCCCTGGGTTTTTTCCCTAAAGGGTTAGGGGTGCAAGGGTCTTGTAACTTGACAGCTTTAAGACTTGCATGCTTCAAATGCCAGTTTCTGAACCAACATTTTGGTTGCTAAGCAAAAGCATTGTTAAGTGAGTTTCACTACTTCACCGCTGAGTTTATAAGTTGGCCACACCCACTTAGTCACATGGCTGGCAAGCCACTCCCACCCAGTCACATGGCTGGCAAGCCACTCCCACCCGGTCACATGGCCAGCAAGCCACTCCCACAAAGCAGGCCACATCTACAGAAGAGGTTCTACAAATTTTTGAAACCTACCATTGGATATTTCCATCGATTCAGCAATTAATCCCGTCAGGAAAGCCTATGGAATGTGTTATTTGATAGGAATAAAATCATTAGGAGTTATAATGTAAACCATCATAGCACTAAAATGGATAATTTAGTGGCAATAACATAGTATAAATCATCCTAAGACTATAGAAATATCATTGTATCGGAAATATCAGACTGAATTCTGGATTTCCTGAAAAGATATTGGCCAGATGTGAAAATTGATCTAAAGCATGAACAGTGGCTTTGGGGTTTATTTCATTTCAAAACTATAGAGTCTATCAGGTATGGATTTATCGCTGACATTCATGGGTTCTGCATTTCTAAAGATTTTTAAGAAAGGTCTGGTTAGCTATCTCTTGCAGATGGTTTCATTGGTTTGCCTGCATATTGCAGATAGATAGATTAGATCAGGGGTGTCAAACTCGATTTCATTGAGGGCTGCATCAGGGTTGTGTTTGACCTCAAGGGAGGGGAGAGGGGCATGGCCAGCTCCACATCACTTATGTTGGCACCAGCGCTTTACCAGCGAAAACGGGCTCCCAAGCAGAGGCACCGTGTGCCAGGCCTTTGCTGTTTTGGGGCCACCCCACAGGCCAGATCTAAGCCCCCTGTGGGCCGGATCCGACCCCCGAGCCTTGAATTTTACACCCCTGGATTAGATGATCCTTGTAGACTTCCAATTCTAATACTCGTTTAATAGGCAAGAATATGTTAAATAGAGATATACTGTATATACTCGAGTATAAGCCTAGTTTTTCAGCCCACTTTTTGGGCTGAAAAAAGCCGCCTCGGCTTATACTCGAGTCAGTGAAAAATTTGCCCGAAATGGAGGAGAAAAAGGGGCGGGGCCATGCCGCTGTGACACTCGTGAATGGCCCAGTGCCCCTGTGAGTTTCCCCTCCCTCTGTGTCAGTTTGCCGCGCAGCGCGCACCGCACCATCCCCCCTCCTCACGTTCTAATGTAATGCAGGGCTGTCTTACGATTCCCCTTCCTCCCCCTCCTGCCGCTCTGCAACGATGTCCCACCTCCTCCTTGTTATGGCAAGCAGCCACATAGCGATGTCCCACCTCCTCTGGTACAGTGATCCACTGATAGGAATCACTGTGCCGTGTGTCATAGGAGGCGGGACATCGCTCCCGCGGCTGCACGGGACATCATCATCACAGCGGGCCATCAGCATCATGAGGTGAGTGAAGTATTTCATTGAATACACCGCTAGTTTACTGTTTTTCTTTGAAATAAATATTCAAAAACATTATTGGTATCTATTTTTATTTTTGAAATTTACCGGTAGCTGCTGCATTTCCCACCCTAGGCTTATACTCGAGTCAATAACTTTTCCAGTTTTTTGTGGTAAAATTAGGTGCCTCGGCTTATATTCGGGTCGGCCTATACTCGAGTATATACGGTAGTCTATTTAAAAAAAAACCATAATGTCTATTGTAACAAGCTATCTCCCCTGCTAGGCAACCTGTTAAACTGAGATTATATCAGTGATAGAAGGAGAAGGGATGAAATACAAATAAGGAAGAATGTGTGTGTGCGCGTGTGTGCGCGCGTGTGTGTGCGTGTATGTGTGTTTGTGTGTGTGTATGTGTGTGTGTATGTGTGTTGGGGTAACATCAGTCTAATTAGGATTTATTTAGAATGTCCTTGTGTTGGGGGAAGCCAATATTATTTGTAACACCTTCGTTCCCATTTTGTTCCATTTCTGAGGTAATCTATTTGAGTGTGTTCTTACTTCCTTTTTGTTCCTATTTCATTCATCCAGGAAGGAGGAGGAATGGTGGAAAAAAATAGAACAGCCCATTTAGTTCTCCTTCAATAGAAGTTCGAGATTGAACAGCTGTCTGTCTGTCTGAGATTTTCTACTGATCCCTGCACTGAACAGGGGGTTGAACTGGATGACCTCAAGGGTATCTTCCAACTCTGTGATTCCATGATTTTTACCTATAAAAACTCACAAGGATTCATGCAATTTTGAAGAAAGAATTGTGAATGACAATATTATGAACTGTAATAATAAATACTGAATGAATTCTTCTAATCCTGTTTTCAAAGCAACTTACTTTTCCATTTGTTTAAAAAGCATATAGTTTCTGAAACGAAGGGTTGTTGAGCAAGAAAAAGTTCTGAGTCATAGAATTTCCTTCGAGTTTATTTAGGTACCAGTTTTCTGTGAGTTACATTGAATATTTTCAGTTTTCTGTCATTCCCAAACTTTAGGAATAAGCCTATATGTATTACTATCTGATAACCTGGAATTGCCCTGGTATTTATTTATGCTAATCCATATATTTGTCCTCAAAAATAATCCCAACCAAATATAATTTCTAATGTTGGATTTTCCCCCTTACCAGTGGGAGCCCCCTTCTGAAGTACTGTGAAGCCATTACCATGGCAACTCCACTGCGCTCTACAGTAGAAGCCATTTTGTGTCAGTATAGTAGAAGCCATTTTAAGGCACAACAGGCTGCATCTTAACAGAACACACACACTGAGGGGTGTTAGGGGTGTCTTACCCCCACAGTACTTGTTTCCAGAGAGTAAGTCATTTGTGTACCAAGTTTGGTTGAAATTGCTCGAGGCATTGCAGAGTTATGTTGGAACAAACACACACACACACACACACACACATACATACACACACAAAAAAAAACATATATATATATGTGTGTGTGTGTATATGTATATGTATATGTATATGTATATGCATATATGTAGGTCTCTAGTTATTCGGGTTTTCTCCCGCGTAAAATTGGAGATGTCTTGTATATATGTATATATATGCACTGCATAGCTGATCTGGATGTCAAAAATCTTGATTTGGCCTTTTTAGAAAAGTGATGGAAAGACAACTTTAGAGATTTTAATAGCAATGTCCTTGCTACTTAATTTTTCTACTTAATATTTCTTCTAATATTTAGCATCATTGAAAAGGATTAGTGTTAGATTGACACTGATAAAACAGTGCCAACTTTGCACCTGTTCTGGGGACTTGTTGAAATATTTTGGTTTACAAAAGGATTACTAATTTCCCTGTTTCCTGGTGATGAAATCATTATTCAGTTTCAAAACTTTTATTGTTTTACATCCTGACATCCTGTCCTGAAATCTATAATGCGCATAAACTGTAATAAATAAGTAAACATTAGGTTGAAAGAACAACAAGAAAAATAATACATAAAAGGAACAGTGGAACTAGTAAACATTTTTGCTAAGCCAGGATTCGGGAGGCAGATTTTCTTTATCCAAGTTTAACACGTTGAAATCAATTCTTATTTCGTTGCTGAGCCTCAGCAAAATTCAATTCCCAGCCTCTTTTGGGAATTCACTCTTCACATGCTGTGAACAGTGATACCTTGACAACAATATACAGACACAAGGACATGTAATGCTGGCCTACAGTGGTGGGTTTCAAAAATTTTTAGAACCTATTCTGTAGGTGTGGCCTATTTTATGGGCATTGCTTGGAGGTCATGGGACCGGGGAATGACCAACTTGTAAAATGTGGTGAAACTCATTTAACAACGCTCTTGCTTAGCAACCAAAATTTTTGGCTCAATTGTGATCATAAGTTCTCTTTCTGTTACTTTATTTCTTCCTTCTTTCCTTGTTTTTTTCTCGTGTCTCTCTCCTCCACTTACTTACTTCTTGTATGTCTCTCTCTCCCTCTTTCTTTCCCTCTTTCTTTCTTTTCTTCCTTCCTTTCTCTCTTTCTTTCTTCCTTCCATCTTTCTTTCTTGTGTCTCTCTCCCCCACTTTCTTTCTTCCTTCCTTCTTTCTTGTGTGTCTCTCTCCAACTTTCTTTCTCTTTGCTTCTTTCTCTTTCTTTCTTTCTTTCTTTCTTTCTTTCTTTCTTTCTCTTTCTAACTCTCTCTCTCTCTTTTTCTCTTTCTCCCTTCCTTCCTTCCCTTCTTTCTTACTCTTTCTTTCTTGCTCTCTCCCCCACCCTCTCTCACATAGACACATACCTTCCAATTGGTGAAAAATTCTGTTTTGCCAGCTGGGACGCTGGCAAAGAAGCCTCATTTTCCCTGCCACCCACAGCTCTCAGAGGAAGGAGGCAGAGAAGCTAGCCCCGGGCCTCATCTCTGCCTCCTTCTTTGAGAGCTGGCTTCAGGGACAGCCAGCCTCTCCTGCCAATGCACCCTTCACTCGCCTTCCACCCGGAGGCTCTGCTGGCGGGTCGCCTCCCGATTCGCCTCCCATGAGACTGGGTGCGGCGGAACATACAGCGAAGATGTGTCCATGTGTACTATTACTATCACCAACAGCACCAACAGCAGGGTAGTGGTGGCGGCTGGTCTCTGCTCCCCGTGCTTTGCAGCCTGGCTGGAGATAACCGCCAATGAAGTGGCACTTCACTTGCTGCAGCTCGGACACCAGGGAGGCAGGAGTAGCACTATCCGGGTTTGGGGAAAGGCAGGCGGGGCTGGGCTGCTGCAGCCAATGCCCCACTGAAACCTAAAGAAGAGGATTCTCCTTTCCCCAAACCCGGACAGTGCTACACCGCCGCTGCTCCCCCACTGTTGCTGCTGGTGGTTAGTAATAGTAGGAAGCATCTTCGTTGTATGTTCTGCTAGTCCAACCCCCTGCTTAGGCAGGGAACCCTACACCACTTCAGCCTCTCCTGCCAATGCACCCTTCACTCGCCTTCCACCCGGAGGCTCTGCTGGCGGGTCGCCTCCCGATTCACCTCCCATGAGACTGGGTGCGGCGGAACATACAGCGAAGATGTGTCCATGTGTACTATTACTATCACCAACAGCACCAAGAGCAGGGTAGTGGTGGCGGCTGGTCTCTGCTCCCCGTGCTTTGCAGCCTGGCTGGAGATAACCGCCAATGAAGTGGCACTTCACTTGCTGCAGCTCGGACACCAGGGAGGCAGGAGTAGCACTATCCGGGTTTGGGGAAAGGCAGGCGGGGCTGGGCTGCTGCAGCCAATGCCCCACTGAAACCTAAAGAAGAGGATTCTCCTTTCCCCAAACCCGGACAGTGCTACACCGCCGCTGCTCCCCCACTGTTGCTGCTGGTGGTTAGTAATAGTAGGAAGCATCTTCGTTGTATGTTCTGCTAGTCCAACCCCCTGCTTAGGCAGGGAACCCTACACCACTTCAGCCTCTCCTGCCAATGCACCCTTCACTCGCCTTCCACCCGGAGGCTCTGCTGGCGGGTCGCCTCCCGATTCGCCTCCCATGAGACTGGGTGCGGCGGAACATACAGCGAAGATGTGTCCATGTGTACTATTACTATCACCAACAGCACCAACAGCAGGGTAGTGGTGGCGGCTGGTCTCTGCTCCCCGTGCTTTGCAGCCTGGCTGGAGATAACCGCCAATGAAGTGGCACTTCACTTGCTGCAGCTCGGACACCAGGGAGGCAGGAGTAGCACTATCCGGGTTTGGGGAAAGGCAGGCAGGGCTGGGCTGCTGCAGCCAATGCCCCACTGAAACCTAAAGAAGAGGATTCTCCTTTCCCCAAACCCGGACAGTGCTACACCGCCGCTGCTCCCCCACTGTTGCTGCTGGTGGTTAGTAATAGTAGGAAGCATCTTCGTTGTATGTTCTGCTGCACCAAGTCTCGTGGGAGGCGAAATGGGAGGCATCCCACTGGCAGAGCCTCCGGGTAGAAGGCAGGTGAATGGCACAGTGGTGAGAGAGGCTAACCATCCCCAAAGCCAGCTCTAGAGGAAGGAAGCAGAGATGAGGCCCGGAGCTCGCTTCCCTGCCTCCTTCCTCTGAGAGCTGCAGGTTGCCACCCAATTCAGGTGCCCAGAGCAGCCTCGACCCCCGCCTCCCCACTGCCTTCAGGCCCACGCAACCTCCCCATCAGCCCACCAACCTGGGGACACTCCCAGTTCTGCTGGGCAGCCGCTCCTTTGTGCCCCGTTGCCGGGTGCAATTGGGCTTTTGGCGGCCCAGCTTTCTCCTGGTGCCCCTTCCCAGATGGGAGATGCTCCAGGACTGCCCCGCCACCCTGGCCAGGCACTGGGCCGGTCAGCAGCCCGCGCACCTGCCACGTGACCTTTATAAATGGAAATTAACCAAATTCTTTGAAACTTTCCATTTCAATGGGAGTTTTTCTAAAACTTCTTAAATTCTCATGGAAATGGAAAGTTTAAAAGAAGATGTTTAATTTCTGTTTATAAATCAGCAGCCCGCCAGGAAAGCATCCCAGGGAGCTGAGCAGGCCAACTGTGGCTTTGGAGGCTGAAAGGGAAGCTGTGCCCCCTGCCAGGTGCCACCTCCCCTTCTTGCCAGACTTTTGGAGCTTCCCACCAACCCACCTTGGCCGCCCAAGCTTGGCAGAATATGCCTGAGGGCGCTTCACCTCACTGTGATGCGAGGGATGTCGTTGCCTTGGTAGGACATCTTCTCCTCAAGGCTGCGCCTGGAGTGCGGGAAGGAGAGCAGCAGAGGCAAAGAGGCCTTTCTGGCCTCGTCTGAAGAAGCCCGTCCCCCTCCCTCCCTTCTTTCTCTTGGAGAAGTGGTTTGCAAAGTCCCGATTTTGCAAGGTGCTTGTCAAAGAGAAGGAAGCACGGGCTTCTTCCAACAGCTGAGTCCTCCACTCCGGCAAAGGAAATGGGTGGGCAGGGCAAGCATGTTGTGGAGAGGTGGGGCAAGAGAGAGAGCGGCTACTGGGCGGGCAAGGGGAGCAAGCAGGTGGGGGGGCAGGCCAGGG
>NC_045546.1:15255717-15265061 GCF_009769535.1 Thamnophis elegans | reverse complement strand
AAAAAACCATAATGTATATTGTAACAAGCTATCTCCCCTGCTAGGCAACCTGTTAAACTGAGATTATATCAGTGATAGAAGGAGAAGGGATGAAATACAAATAAGGAAGAATGTGTGTGTGCGTGTGTGTGCGCGCGTGTGTGTGCGTGTATGTGTGTTTGTGTGTGTATGTGTGTGTGTATGTGTGTTGGGGTAACATCAGTCTAATTAGGATTTATTTAGAATGTCCTTGTGTTGGGGGAAGCCAATATTATTTGTAACACCTTCGTTCCCATTTTGTTCCATTTCTGAGGTAATCTATTTGAGTGTGTTCTTACTTCCTTTTTGTTCCTATTTCATTCATCCAGGAAGGAGGAGGAATGGTGGAAAAAATAGAACAGCCCATTTAGTTCTCCTTCAATAGAAGTTCGAGATTGAACAGCTGTCTGTCTGTCTGAGATTTTCTACTGATCCCTGCACTGAACAGGGGGTTGAACTGGATGACCTCAAGGGTATCTTCCAACTCTGTGATTCCATGATTTTTACCTATAAAAACTCACAAGGATTCATGCAATTTTGAAGAAAGAATTGTGAATGACAATATTATGAACTGTAATAATAAATACTGAATGAATTCTTCTAATCGTGTTTTCAAAGCAACTTACTTTTCCATTTGTTTAAAAAGCATATAGTTTCTGAAACGAAGGGTTGTTGAGCAAGAAAAAGTTCTGAGTCATAGAATTTCCTTCGAGTTTATTTAGGTACCAGTTTTCTGTGAGTTACATTGAATATTTTCAGTTTTCTGTCATTCCCAAACTTTAGGAATAAGCCTATATGTATTACTATCTGATAACCTGGAATTGCCCTGGTATTTATTTATGCTAATCCATATATTTGTCCTCAAAAATAATCCCAACCAAATATAATTTCTAATGTTGGATTTTCCCCCTTACCAGTGGGAGCCCCCTTCTGAAGTACTGTGAAGCCATTACCATGGCAACTCCACTGCGCTCTACAGTAGAAGCCATTTTGTGTCAGTATAGTAGAAGCCATTTTAAGGCACAACAGGCTGCATCTTAACAGAACACACACACTGAGGGGTGTTAGGGGTGTCTTACCCCCACAGTACTTGTTTCCAGAGAGTAAGTCATTTGTGTACCAAGTTTGGTTGAAATTGCTCGAGGCATTGCAGAGTTATGTTGGAACACACACACACACACACACACACATACATACACACACAAAAAAACATATATATATGTGTGTGTGTGTGTATATGTATATGTATATGCATATATGTAGGTCTCTAGTTATTCGGGTTTTCTCCCGCGTAAAATTGGAGATGTCTTGTATATATGTATATATATGCACTGCATAGCTGATCTGGATGTCAAAAATCTTGATTTGGCCTTTTTAGAAAAGTGATGGAAAGACAACTTTAGAGATTTTAATAGCAATGTCCTTGCTACTTAATTTTTCTCTCTTTATTTCTTCTAATATTTAGCATCATTGAAAAGGATTAGTGTTAGATTGACACTGATAAAACAGTGCCAACTTTGCACCTGTTCTGGGGACTTGTTGAAATATTTTGGTTTACAAAAGGATTACTAATTTCCCTGTTTCCTGGTGATGAAATCATTATTCAGTTTCAAAACTTTTATTGTTTTACATCCTGACATCCTGTCCTGAAATCTATAATGCGCATAAACTGTAATAAATAAGTAAACATTAGGTTGAAAGAACAACAAGAAAAATAATACATAAAAGGAACAGTGGAACTAGTAAACATTTTTGCTAAGCCAGGATTCGGGAGGCAGATTTTCTTTATCCAAGTTTAACACGTTGAAATCAATTCTTATTTCGTTGCTGAGCCTCAGCAAAATTCAATTCCCAGCCTCTTTTGGGAATTCACTCTTCACATGCTGTGAACAGTGATACCTTGACAACAACATACAGACACAAGGACATGTAATGCTGGCCTACAGTGGTGGGTTTCAAAAAATTTTAGAACCTATTCTGTAGGTGTGGCCTATTTTATGGGCATTGCTTGGAGGTCATGGGACCGGGGAATGACCAACTTGTAAAATGTGGTGAAACTCATTTAACAACGCTCTTGCTTAGCAACCAAAATTTTTGGCTCAATTGTGATCATAAGTTCTCTTTCTGTTACTTTATTTCTTCCTTCTTTCCTTGTTTCTTTCTCGTGTCTCTCTCCTCCACTTACTTACTTACTTACTTCTTGTATATCTCTCTCTCCCTCTTTCTTTCCCTCTTTCTTTCTTTTCTTCCTTCCTTTCTCTCTTTCTTTCTTCCTTCCATCTTTCTTTCTTGTGTCTCTCTCCCCCACTTTCTTTCTTCCTTCCTTCCTTCTTTCTTGTGTGTCACTCTCCAACTTTCTTTCTCTTTGCTTCTTTCTCTTTCTTTCTTTCTTTCTCTTTCTATCTCTCTCTCTCTCTTTTTCTCTTTCTCCCTTCCTTCCTTCCCTTCTTTCTTACTCTTTCTTTCTTGCTCTCTCCCCCACCCTCTCTCACATAGACACATACCTTCCAATTGGCGGAAATTTCTGTTTTGCCAGCTGGGACGCTGGCAAAGAAGCCTCATTTTTCCTGCCACCCACAGCTCTCAGAGGAAGGAGGCAGAGAAGCTAGCCCCGGGCCTCATCTCTGCCTCCTTCTTTGAGAGCTGGCTTCGGGGACAGCCAGCCTCTCCTGCCACTGCACCCTTCACTCGTCTTCCACCCGGAGGCTCTGCTGGCGGGTCGCCTCCCGATTCGCCTCCCATGAGACTGGGTGCGGCGGAACATACAGCAAAGATCTGTCCATGTGTACTATTACTATCACCACCAGCACCAACAGCAGGGTAGTGGTGGCGGCTGGTCTCTGCTCCCCGTGCTTTGCAGCCTGGCTGGAGATAACCGCCGATGAAGTGGCACTTCACTTGCTGCAGCTCGGACACCAGGGAGGCAGGAATAGCACTGTCCGGGTTTGGGGAAAGGCAGGCGGGGCTGGGCTGCTGCAGCCAATGCCTCGCTGAAACCTAAAGAAGAGGATTCTCCTTTCCCCAAACCCAGACAGTGCTACACCGCCGCTGCTCCCCCACTGTTGCTGGTGGTGGTTAGTAATAGTAGGAAGCATCTTCGCTGTATGTTCCGCTGCACCAAGTCTCGTGGGAGGCGAAATGGGAGGCATCCCACTGGCAGAGCCTCCGGGTGGAAGGCGAGTGAATGGCACAGTGGTGAGAGAGGCTAACCACCCCCAAAGCCAGCTCTAGAGGAAGGAAGCAGAGATGAGGCCCGGGGCTCGCTTCCCTGCCTCTTTCCTCTGAGAGCTGCAGGTTGCCACGCAATTCAGGTGCCCAGAGCAACCTCGACCCCCGCCTCCCCACTGCCTTCAGGCCCACGCAACCTCCCCATCAGCCCACCAACCTGGGGACACTCCCAGTTCTGCTGGGCAGCCAGTCCTTTGTGCCCCGTTGCCAGGTGCAATTGAGCTTTTGGCGGCCCAGCTTTCTCCTGGTGCCCCTTCCCAGATGGGAGACGCTCCAGGACTGCCCCGCCACCCTGGCCAGGCACTGGGTCGGTCAGCAGCCTGCACACCTGCCATGTGACCTTTATAAATGGAAATTAACCAAATTCTTTTAAACTTTCCATTTCAATGGGAGTTTTTCTAAAACTTCTTAAATTCTCATGGAAATGGAAAGTTTAAAAAAAGATGTTTAATTTCTGTTTATAAATCAGGGGCCCGCCAGGAAAGCATCCCAGGGAACTGAGCAGGCCAACTGTGGCTTTGGAGGCTGAAAGGGAAGCTGTTCCCCCTGCCAGGTGCCACCTCCCCTTCTTGCCAGACTTTTGGAGCTTCCCACCAACCCACCTTGGCCGCCCAAGCTTGGCAGAATATGCCTGAGGGCGCTTCACCTCACTGTGATGCAAGGGATGTTGTTGCCTTGGTAGGACATCTTCTCAAGGCTGCGCCTGGAGTGCGGAAAGGAGAGCAGCAGAAGCAAAGAGGCCTTTCTGGCCTCGTCTGAAGAAGCCCATCCCCCTCCCCCCCTTCTTTCTCTTGGAGAAACGGTTTGCAAAGTCCCGATTTTGCAAGGCGCTTGTCAAAGAGAAGGAAGCACGGGCTTCTTCCAACAGCTGAGTCCTCCACTCCGGCAAAGGAAATGGGTGGGCAGGGCAAGCATGTTGTGGAGAGGCGGGGCAAGAGAGAGTGCGGCTACTGGGCGGGCAAGGGGAGCAAGCAGGTGGGGGGGCAGGCCAGGGGAGGGACCGTTCCGGTACGGGGCCTCCAAAGGCACTAGTATGCAAACAGACGCCAGATTTCTGGCACCAGTACATGTATACCAGACCGGACCTCCTGAAACCCACCTCTGCTGGCCTGTGACCCTAATAAAAATTTATTTAGATACATTGGATTTCTTTCTTATTTAAAGTCCAGCTTTATTATTTTAATAAATAAATCAAGGAGGTGAATGCACCCAGTTCTATTTTCCCCACAGCAACAACCCTGTGAACTGGGTTGAATTGAGAGAGAGAGTGACTGGTCCAAAGTCATCCATCTGGTTTTCATGCCTAAGGTGTCAGCTCTGGCGCTTTCAGCGGCTCGGGGCTGCCATTCCGCTGGCGGGGCGATTTGCGGCTGGGATGTTTCAAGGCTGGAATGTTTCGTGGCTGGGAATACTGCTGTACCTGATAGCCTGCTTCTGTCCATACCTGTCTCCCTACAACTACACGCAATCTGGGGATCTTCAGGACTCTTGCAGCCAGATCCCTGGACATGCCTACCAGTTGATAGTTGGCCCGACGCTGAAAATATTACATCCTGTCTCACAACAACAAATCAAAATTATGAAATAACAGACTATAAAGAAATATATATCACCCTTCTAAACATCTAGCTTGTCTGCTCAAACATTATCATCTATATCTGTCTGTCTGTCTGTCTGTCTATCTAGCTACCTATCATTTATCTATCATCTATCAATCAATCTTTCATCTATCTTTCATCTATTTATCATCTATCTATCACAGTGTTTCTCAACCTTGGCAACTTGAAGTCCTGTGGACTTCAACTCCCAGAATTCCCCAGCCAGCTATGCTGGCTGGGGGATTCTGGGAGTTGAGGTCCACAGGACTTCAAGTTGCCAAGGTTGAGAAACACTGATCTATCATCTGTTAACTATTTTTTGTGTTTTTCTCATTGGAGTTCCTTTTTTCTTAATATTACTCTGGATCCAGATATCAAAGTAGGCTGGACTATTTCTAGAGCTCTGGAACAGAAATCCAGTTTGGATTAGATTTTCTCTTCATGTCTTTATTTTAGCAAACATATTTCAAGATAGAATCTTAAGTGCCACATACCTTCATTACTATTCTGAATATTTCATCTGCATCATAAAACTGAAATGTCAATATCTAGAAAAGTTAATTCCAAGGATTTCAAAAGAAAAAGGACCCTAAATTGATTCTGTCAAAACCAAACCCAGTAATATACAACAATAGAAAGTTTGCCTTTACTTCCTAAAAGGAAATAGCTTATTACCTCTTGGTTTGTCTATATCTTGAATAAGGCAAACATTCTTTTCATGAATGGAAGTTATCAGAATGATCCTCTTACATGCATTTCTATGTCTTCATTAGTGGCTGCAAAATATATACAAGGTAGAATATTTATTTGTACTAATTATCAGGAAATTTTACATAACTACATATCAGTAGAATAATAGTCATGTTTGCATTACCTCTTGCCTAGCTGTGATGCAGCTACATATAATATCAAAGGAGGGAAGAAAAGAGAAGGGGGGGAGGAGGAAAAAGAATAAGAGGAGGAGGAGGAAGAGGGAGGAGGAGGAGGAGGAGTAAAGGGCTGATAAAAGAAATCTCTTGGCTGCTCTTCTAAAAGCAGAACAGCCTCCAAAGGACCAGATTCCACAACCTGGAAGGCCCAGATTCTTCTCAAATCTCATCCTGCCATCTAGTGGGCAAAGCAGTTCAGAAACAGATAAGCAGAGATTTTCCCTGAGTTTTCAGAGGAGGCAACTCATGAATGAAAAAAGAAATTTTAGAGCCATGTGCACTTCTGACGCTACTCACTCTCGTCCTACCGATTTTATTTAGTTATTTACATTTACTATGTTGCCACAATCCAAATCAATTATCTTAAAAGTATTGATATGCAGGCATTGATATGCCTCCATATCAATACTTTTGTAGCCAGTAAATTTCAGAAAGCATGCCTGCATATCAATACAAATATATAATGTGTTCATTACAACTGATTCCATCCACCCATCCATCCTTTTCTCCAGATGTTTTTCCTTTTATTTGATACATACAAATGCAGCCCTATAAAATAGGTTGTGCTGTGAGTGAACAACACAAAGCCACCCAATGAGAGTAGAGTAGAATAGAATAGAATAGAATAGAATAGAATAGAATAGAATAGAACAGAATATTCTTTTTTTATAAAATAATTTTTATTTTTCATTTTCAAAACAAACATGACACATAAAATCTTCTTTCTTTACATACTGTAGAAAGTGTTTCAGTTGGTTACAAAAGGCTTTCGTGCATCTCTTCCACCGTCATCAACTATAGTTCATATTAACTCAAGTATTTTAACTCCAATGTTTATATATGTTACCATCATCATACCTCCAGTTTTATTTGACTATCATTGTTTAGACGTCCTTCATCATAAAATATACCAAAATTTAATACATAACCACATACTGGCATTTCATTTACTATTTCTAAGATCCTCCAATAGTACTGAGTCCTTAGGTCCTCTTCTAGATAAACATCCATAATATTTAGTAACAAAATTTTCCAATCCTCCTTTTAAAAGAATAGAATATTCTTTATTGGTCAAGTGTGATTGGATTATCAAGGAATTTGTCTCCGGTGCATAAGCTCTCAGTGTATAAGCTCTGAGTTGGTTGGTTGGTTGGTTGGTTGGTTGGTTGGTTGGTTGGTTGGTTGGTTGAATGTACACCTCTCTTAATTGCATGACTTTGGGTGGCTAACATTGCTTAAAATCATAATAAAAGCAAAACAACTTGGGGGGAAACAACCCACATTAATTAATATAACCAAATAGGCTGTAAAGGGCCCCAAGCTAGGCAACAACCCAGGTCTTCAAGGCCTTATAGAAGGTTCAGAGCAAATCTGATCTCCAGGGGACTCATGTTCCAGAGAGTAGATGCCATGACCCCCCCCCCCCCAAAAAAGCGCTCTTTTCCTGGCTTCCTCCAGATGACACTCCTTGATTGACAGGACTCAGAGCATGAATCTCCTGACAGATATAACAGGACAAGATATACAATCAGGGAGAGACAGTTCCATGCTTAAGGATGAAGCTGGATTCTCCAGCCTTATTCTTAACACCAGCTAAATATGAGCCAGCAGTGTACAGCGGCAGCCAAAAAAGCCAAAGCAATCCTAAATTGCATTAACAGAGGGATACAATCAAGATCAAGTGAGGTACTAATACCACTCTATAAAACCCTAGTAAGACCACCACACGTAGAGTATTGCATTCAGTTTTGGTCACCACACTGTAAAAAAAAAGTTGAGATTCTAGAAAAAGGGCAGAGAAGAGCAACCAGGATGATTAGGGGACTGGAGGCTAAAATATATGAAGAACGGTTGCAGGAACTGGGCATGGCTAGTCTAGTGAAGAGAAGGACCTGGGGAGATATGGTAGTGGTGTTCCAATATTTGAGGAGCTGCCACAGAGAGAAAGGGGTTGAGCTATTTTCCAAGGCACCTGAATAATGGATGGAAACTGACCGAGGAGAGATTCAACTGGAAAGAAATTTCCTGACAGTGAGAACAATCAACCGATGGAAGAGTTTGCCTTCAGAAATTGTGGAAGCTTTATCATTGGAGGCTTTCCAGAAGAGACTGGACTGCCATTTGTCAGAAATGGTGTTGGGTCTCCTGCTTGGGTGGGAGGTTAGACTAGATGACCTACAAGATCACTTCCAAGTCTGTTAATCTTTTAACACCTTCTTTTAATACCCAAACCATTTTCAATAACATGTTCCCAAGACAATGCTCACCATTTGGGGAAACTATATTTGTCTGCACTTAATGACCATATAACTCACTTAACGACTGCTACAGAAATGGTTGTAAAATTGCTCCAGTCATGCGATAACTCACCTATAATGACTGCATCATTAGTGACCAAAATTCTAGTCCCAACTAGAGGACTGTACATTTTAGTTTAGCATATGATGGAAATCCAACCCACGTGGTTTGTTTATTCTTCAGAGTATCATAAAAGTAAAGCTGTAAATCAAGTAAATCATGACTACCGCTAGGGGGCAGTGCTCATCTTCAAGGAAGCCAGCGATGTTCAAAGACACTTCCATGGTCATGTGACTAGCATGGCTATACGCCAAAGGTCCATGGAATGTTGTTACCTTCCCACCAAAGTGGGTTCTATTTATCTACTCGCATTGGTGGTGCAGTGGTTAGAATGCAATATTGCAGGCTGCTTCTGCTGACTCAAGGTTCCATCCTTCCCAGGTGGGTTAAAATGCGGACCCAGACTGCTGGGGGCAATAAGTTGACTTTGTAAACCGCTTAGAGAGGGCTGTAAAGCACTGTGAAGTGGTATATAAGTCTAAATGCTATTGCTATTGGTATTGGTATTTGCATGCTTTTGAACTGCTAGGTTGGCAAGAGTGGAATAAATAATGGGAACTCACTCCATCGCATGATACTTGGATCTGGAACTGGTTGGCAAGCCCAGCATCTTAACCACTTAGATGTCCGTCAACTTGTTGGTAATTATCAGGAAGTGTTGTGATGGCATGGCAGAGAGAGGGAAGAAAAATAGAGAGGAGTGGATATTGCAGAAGGGAAAACTTGGTAAGACTTTTTTCTGGGGGTACCAATAGCAAAAACAAAAATTGCACTTGATTAGTTAATTTAAAAAAAACCCAGACCTTTGTAAATGGATATTATTGTATCTCAGAAGGATGGAACTCGTCAAAATTGCTCATCACTACAATTCTGCAATAGAAATTAAATCTGAATACATTTGGGCTACAAAGTTTGTTCTCTCATACAAGAGAAGTGCACAGCAAATGATGAGGAAAAATACCCTCGAATGTTTAGAAAAGACTTGTTAATTATTCTGTAACCCAAAATTGTCCACCTATTTCATAGAATGGAAAAAAGGGAAGGAATATTTCTTTATGGTGGAATTATTGGAAGAAAAATAATTAAAAACTACAGCACTAGGCGGCAGCAGAGATGACATTTTCATCAACCCAGACGTTAATGAATGTCTTAATTGCATGTGCTTTTAAAACAAATCTATCAGTTATACGTTTGCAAAGTTGCAAAGTTGAGC